>NW_015440501.1:5273-6320 GCF_001577835.2 Coturnix japonica | reverse complement strand
CCTCTGGAATCCCGTCCTACATTCACAGCTGAAATGTCCCGGGATGTTGGTGCAGCTGCCGCCGTCCCCACAAACGTCGGCACGGGAACATTCGTCGATGTCTGCCCCATAGAGACAATAATACCCCATAGATAAACCCCATAACCAGCCCCATAGAGACAATAAAACCCCATAGATACAGCCCCATAGAGACAATAATACCCCATAACCAGCCCCATAGAGACAATAATACCCCATAGATATACAGCAAAACCCCATAGATATACAGCAAACCCCATAACCAGCCCCATAGATACAGCAAAACCCCATAGAGACAATAATACCCCATAACCAGCCCCATAGATACAGCCCCATAGATACAGCCCCATAGATACAGCCCCATAGAGACAGCAAAACCCCATAGATATACAGCAAAACCCATAACCAGCCCCATAGATACAGCCCCATAGATACACCCCATAGATACAGCCCCATAGAGACAATAATACCCCATAACCAGCCCCATAGATACAGCCCCATAGAGACAATAATACCCCATAGATAAACCCCATAACCAGCCCCATAGAGACACAAAAACCCCATAGATACAGCCCCATAGATACAGCCCCATAGATACAGCCCCATAGATACAGCAAAACCCCATAGATATACAGCAAAACCCCATAGATACACCCCATAGATACAGCAAAACCCCATAACCAGCCCCATAGAGACAATAATACCCCATAGATACAGCCCCATAGATACAGCAATCCCCCATAGATATACAGCAAAACCCCATAACCAGCCCCATAGATACAGCAAAACCCCATAGATATACAGCAAAACCCCATAGATATACAGCAAAACCCCATAGATACAGCCCCATAGATACAGCCCCATAGATACAGCAAAACCCCATAGATACAGCAAACCCCATAGATACAGCCCCATAGATACAGCAAAACCCCATAGATACAGCAAACCCCATAGATAAAACAAAACCCCATAGATACAGCCCCATAGATACAGCAAAACCCCATAGATACAGCCCCATAGATACAGCAA
>NW_015440501.1:0-1013 GCF_001577835.2 Coturnix japonica | reverse complement strand
TAGATACAGCCCCATAGAGACACAAAACCCCCATAGATACAGCCCCATAGATACAGCCCCATAGATACAGCCCCATAGATACAGCATCACCCCATAGATACAGCCCCATAGATACAGCAAACCCCATAGATACAGCCCCATAGATACAGCAAACCCCATAGATACACCCCATAGATACAGCAAAACCCCATAGATACAGCCCCATAGATACAGCCCCATAGATACAGCCCCATAGATACAGCAAACCCCATAGATACACAGCAAAACCCCATAGATACAGCAAAACCCCATAGATATACAGCAAAACCCCATAGATACAGCCCCATAGAGACAGAAAAACCCCATAACCAGCCCCATAGACACAAAAACCCCATAACCAGCCCCATAGAGACACAAAAACCCCATAACCAGCCCCATAGATACAGCCCCATAGAGACAGAACCAGCCCCATAAACAGCCCCATAGAGACAGAAAAACCCCATAGATAAACCCCATAGAGACACAAAAACCCCATAGATATACAGCAAAACCCCATAGATACAGCAAAACCCCATAAACAGCCCCATAGATACAGCAAAACCCCATAGATACAGCCCCATAGAGACACAAAAACCCCATAGATACAGCCCCATAGATACAGCCCCATAGAGACAGCCCCATAGAGACAGCAAAACCCCATAGATACACCCCATAGATACGGCCCCATAGATACAGCCCCATAGATACAGCCCCATAGATACAGCCCCATAGATACAGCCCCATAGATACGGCCCCATAGATACAGCAAAACCCCATAGATACAGCCCCATAGATACAGCAAACCCCATAGATACACCCCATAGATACAGCAAACCCCATAGATATAAAGCAAAACCCCATAGATACACCCCATAGAGACAGCAAAACCCCATAACCAGCCCCATAGATACAGCCCCATAGAGACACACAACCCCCATAGATACAGCCCCATAGATACAGCCCCATAGATACAGCCCCATAGATACAGCCCCATA
>NW_015440500.1:5666-6333 GCF_001577835.2 Coturnix japonica | reverse complement strand
CACACGTGAGGGGTTATGGGATAGGTGGGGTGTAGGGGCCAATCAACTGCACGCACACGTGAGGGGTTATGGGATACGTGGGGGTTATGGGATAGATGGGGATTATGGGATAGGTGGGGTGTATGGGATAGGTGGGGTGTATGGGATAGGTGGGGTGTAGGGGCCAATCAACCGCACGCACACGTGAGGGGTTATGGGATAGATGGGGTGTAGGGGGTTATGGGATAGATGGGGTGTAGGGGGTTATGGGATATGTGGGGTGTATGGGATAGATGGGGTGTATGGGATAGGTGGGGATTATGGGATAGATGGGGTGTATGGGATAGATGGGGTGTATGGGATAGGTGGGGATTATGGGATAGATGGGGTATAGGGGGTTATGGGATAGGTGGGGATTATGGGATAGGTGGGGATTATGGGATAGATGGGGATTATGGGATAGGTGGGGATTATGGGATAGGTGGGGATTATGGGATAGGTGGGGGTTATGGGATAGGTGGGGATTATGGGATAGATGGGGTGTATGGGATAGGTGGGGATTATGGGATAGATGGGGTGTATGGGATATGTGGGGATTATGGGATATATGGGATATAGGGGCCAATCAACTGCACGCACACGTGAGGGGTTATGGGATAGGTGGGGTGTAGGGGCCAATCAACCGCAC
>NW_015440500.1:0-576 GCF_001577835.2 Coturnix japonica | reverse complement strand
CATTGACCCCATTGACCCTATCAACCCATTAACCCTATTGAACCCATTGACCCCATTGACCCTATCAACCCATTAACCCTATTGAACCCATTGACACCATTGACTCCCCCTATCCTCGTATAACCTCCCATATAACCCCATATATCCCCCATAGCTCAGCCCCCTGGTCCCCGTTTGAGAAGCGCTGCTGTAAGGGTTTCTGCATCCATCCCCATATCCCCCCTATACCCCCCATATCCCCTATAACCCCATATAACCCCCTATAACCCCCTGTATCCCCTATAACCCCATATATCCCCCATATCTCCCCTATATCCCCTATAACCCCATAGCTCAGCCCCCTGGTCCCCGTTTGAGAAGCGCTGCTGTAAGGGTTTCTGCATCCATCCCCATATCCCCCCTATATCCCCATATATCCCCTATATCCCCTATATAACCCCATATATCCCCTATATCCCCTATATAACCCCATATATCCCCTATATCCCCCATAGCTCAGCCCCCTGGTCCCCGTTTGAGAAGCGCTGCTGTAAGGGTTTCTGCATCCATCCCCTATATCCCCTATAACCCCATATA
>NW_015440499.1:0-6397 GCF_001577835.2 Coturnix japonica | reverse complement strand
TATTGCCCCATTGACCCATTAATTGCCTTTAGACCCCATTTTGACCCATTTTTGGCCCATAGGACCCCATTTGCCCCATTACCTCTTGCCATAGACCCCGGGCTCCTAAATTATTGCCCCCATAACCCCATTATTGCCCCCATTGACATATTGCCCCATAGACCCCATTATTGACCCCATTATTGCCCCCATTGACCCCATTATTGCCCCATTGGATCCCATTATTGCCCCATAGACCCCATTATTGCCCCATGCCCATATTGCCCATTGCCCTTATTTGCCCCCATAAGACCGCGGGCATTATTGCCCCATAGACCCCATTATTGCCCCCATTGACCCCATTATTGCCCCATAGACCCCATTATTGCCCCCATTATTGCCCCATTGATGCCCCATTTGTGGTGGCCCCATAGATCATTATTGCCAGCCCAATAGAGCCCGGCATTTTAGACGCTGGCCCATTATGCCAGGTAAGACGCCCAGTTATTGCGGACCCATTGACGCCCGCCCATTAGTGGCCCACTATTGACCCCCCATTATTGCCCCATAGACCCATTATTGCCCCAGACCCATCTATTGCCCCATTGACTCCATTATTTGCCCCCATGACCCCATTCAATTTGCCGCCATAGACCCTTATTGCCCCCAATGACCATTCATTGCTGTGGCCATAGGAGGCCCCATTATTGACCCCAATTTACTGCCCCAATTGACCCAATTAATTGCCCCCACTGACCGCATTATTGCCACCCATTGACCCCATTAACTTGACCCCCCATGTGACCACATTTTTGCCCCATTGGACACCCATTATTGCGTGCGTGCCCATGTTTGATACCCATATTGAGCCCATAGACACCATATTACCACCCATGCGACCACTATTGCCCCATAGACCCCAATTATTGGCCCCGGATTGAAGCACCATTAATTGCCCCATTGGACCCCTGATTTATTGAGCCATTTGACCCGATTCTGTGGGCCCCCGATTGACCCCATGTAATTGCCCATAGACCCCCTCATTATTGCGCCTAGACCCCGATTAATGGATCGCCATGATCTGCCCCATAACCCCATTCTGTGCCCATAGACCCATTATTTGGCCCCCGATTCCCCATATATTTCCCCTAAGATCCCATTCATTGCCCCATAGACCCATTATATGCCCCCATTGACTCCCACTATGCCCCATTGACCCCATATTGCCCCAGCTTGACCCCAATTATTGCCACCCATTGGACCCCATTCATGACCCTATAGACCCCATTATTTGCCCCCTAGATCCTTATTGCCCCATAGGGCCCTTAATATTGCCCCATAGCCCAAATACTTGCCCCGGCATTGACCCGAATTATTAATTCCGCATGACCTGCCTTAGTTGCCCCAGTGACGCCCATTATTTGGCCATTGACCCATTATGCCCGCCATTGACCCATTTATGCGCCCATTAGGACCCCATTATTTCCTAGACCGCAAAATTATTGCCCCATAGACCCCATTATTGCCCCATAGACCCATTATTGCCCACATTGACCCCATTATTGCCCTGACCCATTATTGCCCCATAGACCCCATTATTGCCCCATTGACCCCATTATTGCCCCCATTGACCCCATTATTGCCCCCATTGACCCCATTATTGCCCCATAGACCCCATTATTGCCCCCATTTGACCCCATTATTGGCCACATAGACCCACATATTGCCCTCATTGACCCCATTACTACTCCACATCCCCCCCATAGCCTATAACCCCATAGCTCATCACCCCATAGCCCCATACCCATAGCCATAGCGCCCAGTAAAAACGCATGACCCCATAGTCCTTCATAACCCCATGCCATTGACCCCACTTAGCACCCAATAGCCCATAACCCCATTAGCCCCATACCCCATAGCCTAATGAACCCCTAGGCCATAACCCCATAGCCCATAACCCCATAACCCCATAGCCCATAACCCCATAGCCCCATAACCCCATAGCTCCATAACCCCATAGCCCATAGCCCATAACCCCATAGCCCATAACCCCGTAGCCCCATAGCCTTATAACCCCGTAGCCCAATCCCATAACTATAACCCATAACCCCATTACCCATAAACCCCCATAACCCCAATAGCCCCATAGCCCCAGAACCCATAGCCCATATCCCATAGGCCTATAACCCATAGCCCGTAACCCCATAGCCCCAATAGCCCATAGCCCATAGCCAGTTAACCCCAATTAGCCCATACCCCGTAAGCCCCCATTAACCCCATAACCCCATGCCCCCGAAAGCCTCATTACCCCATAGCCATAAGCCCCATTAGCCCCATTATCCCATAACCCTAGTAGCCCATAGCCATAGCCCCATTAGCCCATATCCCATAACCTATAACCCCATAACCCCATAGCCCCATAACTGCATCCCCCATAACCCCATAACCGCCCCACAGATGTCGGATCAGCGCCTCACCCCGGTCCAGGAGCTGCTGGATCTCACCTTCCCATGTGAGTTCCCACAGAGCCCCATAACCCCCACCCCATAACCCCATAACCCCCATATACGCCCATAACCCATTAACCCCCCACCCCATAACCCATATTACGCCCATAACCCTAACCCATATACGACCATTAACCCCCATAACCCCCCCCACCCCATTGAACCCCTATCACGCCCATAACCCCTTAACCCAACCCACCCATAACGCCATATACGCCATAAGCCCCACTAACCCAACCCACCCATACCCCATCATACGCCCATAACCCCATAACCCAACCCACCCCATAACCCCATTAACCCCATATACGCCCATAACCCCATAACCCCCCCCACCCCATAACCCCATAACCCCATATACGCCCATAACCCCATCTAACCCCCCCCACCTAACCCCATACCCCATATACGCCCAGTAACCCATAACCCCCACCCCATACCACTATAACCCATACCCCATAACCCCCCCACCCCATACCCCATACACGCCCATAACCCCATAACCCCCCCACCCATAACCCCATATACACCATAACCCCCATAACCCCCCCACCCCCATAACCCCATTACGCACCATTAACCCAACCCCCCACCCATAACCCAATATACCGCCCATTACCCTTAACCCCCACCATAACCCCAGATAACCCAATAACCCCATAACCCGTATGACCACCCCCACCCAAACCCCATATACGACCCATAACCCCATAACCCCCCCCACCCCATAACCCCATATACACCCATAACCCCATAACCCCATATACGCCCATAACCCCATAACCCCCACCCCATAACCCCATATACACCCATAACCCCATAACCCTATGACCCGCCACCCCATACCTAGCTCCCTAACCCCTATACACCCCATAACCCCAGATCCCCCCCAGCTACAAACCCATCAACCCCAAACCCTATACCCATACCCTTATCACCCCCATACCCACCACCCCATAAACCCCCTATAGCCCCATACATCCCCCCTAACCCATACATCCCCCCACATATCCCCCCCATAAACCCATATCCCCCCAATAAGCCCCAATAGTAATCCCCCCTGATTGCCCACCCATAACCCACATATTCCCCCCATAACCCAGTATATCCCCCCATATCCCCATAACCCCATATATCCCCCCATAATCCCCCCATAACCCCATATATCCCCCCACTATCCCCCATACCCCATATATCCCCCCTGATCCCCCCCATATATCCCCCATTACTCCCCACCACATAAACCCCAAATATACCCCCTAACCCCATATATCCACCCATATCCCCCCCCAATAACCCCATTTCCCCCCATATCCCGCCCATACTATCCCCCCCCACCAATAACCCCACATATATCCCCCATATCCCCCCATAACCCCATTCTCCCACTTCCCCACTAACCCCATATATCCCCCCATAAACCCCACTAATATCCCCATTTATCCCCGCCCCACTAACCTCATAATACCCATATTCCCCCCATACCCCATACTTTATCCCATTTTCCCACCAACATAACCCCACTGATAATCCCCCCATATCCCCACATAAAACCATATATCCCCCCACTATCCCCCCAACCCGATATCCCCCCATAACCCCTATAATCCCCCACCTATCCCCCCATACACCCAATAATACCCCATATCCCCCCAAACTTATTATATCACCCCCCATACACCCATATACTCCCCCCATATCCCCCATAACCCCATATATCCCCCATAATCCCCCATAACCCCATAGTCTCCACCCATAGCACTGGCCCGACAGCACCATGGGATTCTCAAGCAATGGGGCTCGGACACAGGCAGCAAGCCCAAAGTGGACGAGCTCTCAGGCAGCTGCAGCGTCTATGGAGCGACGGACCCCCCCACAGCCCCCCATAAGGTGGGGAAGACCCCCCCAAAATAAACACCCATAGACCCCAAAGGGACACCCCTAACCCATAGACACCCATTGGGGTCCCATTGAGTCCATTGATCCCTTATATCACCATTGTTCCCATGAGTCCCATTTAGTCCCATTGAGTCCCATTGGAGTCCATTGAGTTCCATTGGAATCCATTGAGTCCACAATTTGGCTTCCCATTGGAGTCGCCATGAGTCCAATTGAGTTCCTTGGATCCCATTGATCCCATTAATATCCCATCTGGATCCCATCTGGTTCCATGGCTCCCATTTTAGGTGCCATTGCGAGTCCACTTGAGTCCCATTGAATCCCATCTGGGTCCCATTGAGTCCCAATTGGGTCCCATTGGTCCCCTTGTTCTCCAAACACCCTAGGTTACAGTGTAACCCCCCACAAAGGTGGAAAGACCCCCCCCCCATAAAACCCCATAGACCCAAAGGACACCCATAACCCATAGACACCATTGGGTCGCATTGAGTCATGAGTTCCATTGATCCCATTGAGTTCCCATTGGTTCCCATTTGGTCCATTTGAGTCCCATTGGTCCCATTGAGTCCATTGCGGTCCATTGCAGTCCCATTTGAGTCCCTTGAGTCCCATTTGGACGTCCCATTGAGTCCCATTGGGGCCCTTTGAGTCTCCACACCCCATTAGGCTTAACCGGGGCCCCCCCATAAGGTGGGAAAGACCCCCCCAAATAAACCCCATAGGACCCCATTGACCACCCATAACCCCATAGACCACATTGAGTCCCATTGAGTCCCGATATTGGGTCCCTTGATCTCATTGAAATCCACTTGGGGGTCCCATTTGAGTCCCATGTGTGTCTTGGTTCTGAGTCCCATTTGGGGTCCTATCGGGGGTCCAGCATTGTGGACTTCACACCACTCCACACCCCATAGGTTACACTGTGACCCCCCCACAAGGTGGGAAAGACCCCCCCCCAAATAAACCCCATAGACCCCAAAGGACACCCCATAACCCCATAGACACCCATTGGGTCCCATTGAGTCCCATTGAGTCCCATTGGGTCCCATTGGATCCCATTATATCCCATTGGGTCCCACTGAGTCCCATTGAGTCCCATTGGGTCCATTTGGATCCCATTATATCCCATTGGTTCCCATTGAGTCCCATTGAGTCCCATTGGGTCCCATTGGTTCCCATTGTGTCCCATTGGGTCCCATTGAGTCCCATTGAGTCCCATTGGGTCCCATTGAGTCCCATTGGGTCCCATTGAGTCTCCACACCCCATAGGTTACACTGTGACCCCCCCACAAGGTGGGAAAGACCCCCCCCAAATAAACCCCATAGACCCCAAAGGACACCCCATAACCCCATAGACACCCATTGGGTTCCATTGACTCCTATGGAGTCCCATTGAATCCCATTGGGTCCCATTAGATCCCATTGAGTCCCATTGAGTCCCATTGGTTCCCATTGAGTCCCATTGAGTCCCATTGGTTCCCATTGAGTCCCATTGGGTCCCATCGAGTCCCATTGTGTCCCATTGAGTCCCATTGAGTCCCATTGGATCCCATTGAATCCCATTATATCCCATTGGGTCCCATTGAATCCCATTGGGTCCCATTGAGTTCCATTGGATCCCATTGGGTACCATTATATCCCATTGTGTCCCATTGTGTCCCATTGGGTCCCATTAAGACCCATTGAATCCCATGGGTCCTATTTAGTCCCATTGTGTCTCCACACCCCATAGGTTACACTCTGACCCCCCACAAGGTGGGACTGACCCCCCCCCAATAGCTCCATAGACCCCATTGACCCCCCATAGACCCCAATGAACCCCCCAATAACCCCATAGACCCCAATGACCCCCCAATAACCCCATAGACCCCACTGCCCCCCCATAGACCCCATATACCCCAATGACCCCCCTGTATGACCCCATAGACCCCACTGCCACCACATACACCCCAATGACCCCCCCAGTAACCCCATAGACCCCACTGCTTCCCCATAGACCCCAATGACCCCCC
>NW_015440498.1:5196-6405 GCF_001577835.2 Coturnix japonica | reverse complement strand
GGCCACCAAACATACACATTTACTAGATCAGGTTGCCCAGGGCCCCGTCCAACCTGGCCTTGAACACCTCCAAGGACGGGGCATCATCAGCCTCCCTGGGCAGCCTGTTCCAGGGCCTAACCACTCTCCTAGTAAAGAACTTCCCCCTAACATCCAACCTAAATCTTCCCTCTTTTAACTTAAAACCATTTCCCCGTGTCCTGTTATTGTCAGGGCCTTTCCCCAGTGAGGGGCAGCAGAAAGCGTTGGAGTGGGCAGTTTCCGGACGGGAGAGCACAACGCGCACCCCAATCATCCATCTCTGCCGCCATGCGGCGCAGGACGAGCGGGTCGCGCATGCGCCAGGGGGCTGCACTGAGGGGCGGGGCGGGCGGCGAGTCCCGCTCCCTCCCGCCGGCGGGCTGTACCACTGCGTGGGGGTGTACATGGAGGGTGTTTCATTTGGCAGTCCGCTCGCTAGGCCTCCATGCTATCTCCAGCTCGGAGTGAGTGTGATACAAAGCGATATAGCAAGGGACAAGCGGGCGAGAGCCGATATGTTTAGCTGCGGGAGCGCTGTCTGCTTCCTCCTCCCTCCACCTCCTCCGCCTGTGGCGGGTTGGGCGCGTCCCGCTCCCCCAGCTCTCCCCGAGGCCCGGCTTCGTGAGTTCCCGCTCTCTCGCGCCCTCCTCCTCCCGCCCCCTCCCTCCTCCCTCGGTGCCGGCTCGGTGTCGCCTCGGCCTCCCGTTCCCTCCTCCCCCTGCCCCGACTCGTCCCCGGCTCGGCGGCCCTATGGCGTACAGTCAGGGCGGCGGCAAGAAGAAAGTCTGCTACTACTACGATGGTGAGCGGGGTTCGGGGAGCGTGTGAGGACAGATCGCCGTTACCGCCGCTCGGCGCGGCCTCTTCGGCCATTGCGGCCGCCCCCTGCCCCGCGTAGGCGCGGGGTCCCGGCCGCCATCCACCTGCGGCCCTGCTGCCTGCTGGGCCCCGCGGCGGGGCCGGTGGGACAGGGGAAGGAGAGGAGCGTAGGGGAATGGGGTGGGAGCTGCAGGGCCCGAGCGATCCCGGCGCTGAGCGCTGGATTTATTGTTACCCTCCCCCCCGCTTTCCCCCTTCCCAAGAGAAAAATGAAAAAGGAGAAAAGTTGGGACACTCCCCTTCATCCGCTAAACGTGAAGGCGCTGCCGAGTCTGACTCCTCCCCTGAAAAAGAAAAAAAAAAAAAAAA
>NW_015440498.1:0-315 GCF_001577835.2 Coturnix japonica | reverse complement strand
TTCCAACCCCTACAATTCTGTGATTCTGTGATTATTAGAAAGCATTAGCTACGTCCACTTTGTGGTATGTGGCGTGGGTACTTTAGTGACCTATTTCAAAACATGTATGCATTGCCCACAGCAATGAGGATAGGACCCAGATGGTCTCTCCAGCTCTGTATCCTGTACAGTGGAACACAATTCTAAGGAATCACACAGCAGCTAACGCAGTTATAGTTAGTGTGTTGGTTCTATGCCAGCGAAGTAGTAGAATCACAGAATTATCAAGGTTGGAAAAGACCTAGATCATCTAGTCCAACCATTACCAATACTTCC
>NW_015440497.1:5253-6430 GCF_001577835.2 Coturnix japonica | reverse complement strand
GAAGAGCTGAGGGGTCTCAGTGGGGTCTTTGGAGGCTGTGATAGAGCTGAGGGGTCGCAATGGGGTCCCTGGAAGCTTTGAAGAGCTGAGGGGTCTCAGTGGGGTCCCTGGAGGTTTTAAAGAGCTGAGGGGTCTCAGTGGGGTCCATAGAGGCTGTGATAGAGCTGAGGGGTCTCAGTGGGGTCTTTGGAGGCTTTAAGGAGCTGGGGAGTCTCAGTGGGGTCCCTGGAGGTTTTAAAGAGCTGAGGGGTCTCAGTGGGGTCTTTGGAGACTTTGAAGAGCTGAGGGGTCTCAGTGGGGTCTTTGGAGGCTGTGATAGATCTGAGGGGTCTCATTGGGGTCCCTGGAGGCTGAAAAGAGCTGAGGGGTGCTCCCAGGGCACAGGAAGGGGCAGCAGAGCCCGGGCACAATATAGAGCTGGGAGCTGGGGAAGCAGCTGAATGGGGACATGCAGAATGATGGCACCACACTGAAGTGGGAGCCCACGGCTGCATGGGATCAGTGCTTGGGATGCCTGATAAGCAGCTTTGCAGCACAGGAGGGCAGTCATCCCTGATAGCGTTTCTTTGAGACAGCACCGTGGAATCCATCGCCATCGGGTGTCGGTGGCAGCCAAAGCAGAAAATGATTTTAAAAGCCATTAGGCAAATCTGTGGGAGGGAAATTGATTGGAGGCCATTTAACAGCAGGATGCAGACGCAGCCTTTGGCTCAGCAGGGCTCTGGGCTGCTCCGTCTGCAATGGGGCAATCCCTGCGTGGTCCCCGCTCTTCCCCTTGGGATGAGCCACCAGAAAGGGGGCAGGGATGAGAGTGGGGATCTGTGGGTCTGCCCAGGGCGCTGCTCTCTGCTGCCAGCTTTCTGTGGGCAAGGAAAGCTCTCAATAGAATCATAGAATCACAGAATGACCCAGGTTGGAAAAGAACTTGAAGATCATCAGGTCCAACCACAGGCCAGCCAGAACCCTATAACCATAGTACCCTATAACTATAGTACCCTATAACCGTAGTACCCTATAACCATAGCACCCTATACCCATAGTACCCTATACCCATAGTACCCTATAACCATAGTACCCTATAGCCATAGTACCCTATACCCATAGTACCCTATAGCCATAGCACCCTATAGCCATAGCACCCTATAACCATAGTACCCTATACCCATAGTACCCTATA
>NW_015440497.1:0-318 GCF_001577835.2 Coturnix japonica | reverse complement strand
GAGCTGTGCCCCATGGATCTGGGAGGGCTGAGATGTGTCCTATGGAGCTGGGAGGGCTGAGCTGTGCCCCATGGGACTGGGAGGGCTGAGCTGTGCCCCATGGAGATGAAAGGGATGAGCTGTGCCCCATGAAGATGAAAGGGATGAGCTGTGCCCCATGGAGCTGGGAGGGCTGAGCTGTGCCCCATGGAGCTGGGAGGGCTGAGATGTGTCCTATGGAGCTGTGAGGGCTGAGCTGTGCCCCATGGAGCTGGGAGGGCTGAGCTGTGCCCCATGGAGCTGGGAGGGCTGAGCTGTGCCCCATGGAGCTGGGAGGGC
>NW_015440496.1:5357-6460 GCF_001577835.2 Coturnix japonica | reverse complement strand
GGGGTCCTTATGGGGTCCTACAGGGGCAATATAGGGTCCTTATGGGGTTATGGGGTCCTTATGGGGTCACTATGGGGTCCTTATGGGGTTATGGGGTCACTATGGGGTCTCTATGGGGTCCTTATGGGGTTATGGGGTCTCTATGGGGTCCTTATGGGGTCCTACAGGGGCAATATAGGGTCCTTATGGGGTTATGGGGTCACTATGGGGTTATGGGGTCACTATGGGGTCACTATGGGGTCCTTATGGGGTTATGGGGTCTCTATGGGGTCCTTATGGGGTCCTATAGGGGCAATATAGGGTCCTTATGGGGTCACTATGGGGTCCTTATAGGGTCCTTGTGGGGCTACGGGGTCACTATGGGGGCACTATGGGGTTATGGGGGCACTATGGGGCTATGGGGTCCTTATGGGGTCACTATGGGGCTCTACAGGGCTCCATAGGGCTCTACAGGGTTCTATAGGGCTCAATGGGTCTCTATATGGGTTCTATGGGGCTCCATAGGGCTCTATGGGGCTCTATAGGGGATCTATAGGGTTCTATAGGGATCTATAGGGGATCTATAGGGGATCTATAGGGGACCTATAGGGATCTATAGGGTTCTATAGGGATCTATAGGGGATCTATAGGGCTCTATAGCGTTCTATAGGGATCTATAGGGGACCTATAGGGCTCTATAGTGACCTATAGGGGATCTATAGGGTTCTATAGGGGATCTATAGGGCTCTATAGGGTTCTACAGGGTTCTATAGGGCTCTATAGGGGATCTATAGGGCTCTATAGGGACCTATAGGGGATCTATAGGGTTCTACAGGGATCTATAGGGCTCTATAGGGTTCTACAGGGTTCTATAGGGCTCTATAGGGCTCTATAGGGGATCTATAGGGCTCTGTAGGGTTCTATAGGGGATCTATAGGGTTCTATAGGGATCTATAGGGCTCTGTAGGGTTCTAAAGGGCTCTACAGGGTTCTATAGGGCTCTATGGGGCTCTACAGGGCTCAATGGGTCTCTATAGGGGATCTATGGGGCTCTATAGGGGATCTATGGGGCTCTATAGGGGATCTATGGGGGATCTATAGGGTTCTAAAGGGCTTAATGGGTC
>NW_015440496.1:0-237 GCF_001577835.2 Coturnix japonica | reverse complement strand
TGTCACATCCCTGCCCCACACATCCCATATACCCACAGCCCTACAGGGGGCGATGTGGGGCAAGGCACCCCATAGGTTCCAGTATTACATCCCTGCCCCACACATCCCATAACCCCACACATCCCATATACCCTCAGCCCTATAGGGGGAGATGTGGGGCAGCGTCACCCCATAGGGCACAGTGTTACAGCCCTGCCCCACACATCCCCATAACCCCACACATCCCATAACCCCACA
>NW_015440495.1:3746-6483 GCF_001577835.2 Coturnix japonica | reverse complement strand
ACCCCATAGCCCAGCCCCACATCCCAGCCCCATAGATCACCCCAGCCCCATAGATCACCCCAGCCCCACATCCCAGCCCCACATCCCTGCCCCACATCCCAACCCTGCCTTATATCCAGGCCCCATATCATAACCCTGCCCCACATCCCCGCCCCACATCCCAACCCTGCCCCATAGCCCAGCCCCATAGCCCAATCCTGCCCCACATCCCTGCCCCATAGCCCTGTCCTGCCCCATAGCCCTGCCCCACACCCCTGCCCCACATCCCTGCCCCATAGCCCAGCCCCACACCCCTGCCCTATAGTCATGCCCCATAGATCGACCCTGCCCCATTGATCAATCCTACCCCATAACCCTGCCCCACAGCCCTGCCCCACATCCCTGCCCCATAGCCCTGCCCCATAGCCCAGCCACACATCCCTGTCCTGCCCCATAGCCCTGTCCTGCCCCATAGCCCTGCCCCATAGCCCAACCCTGCCCCACATCCCAGCCCCACATCCCAGCCCCATAACCCAGCCCCACATCCCAGCCCCATAGATCACCCCAGCCCCATAGATCACCCCAGCCCCACATGTGTGTCTATGGGTCAGGCCGCAGTGGGGAGCCGTGTGGGGCTGCTGCTGGACGCGGAGCAGAGTGAGCTGGGCCCGGCCCTGAGACTGTGCGCTATGGGGCTGATGGGGAGGTACAATGTGGGGCAGACCCACATATGGCACACGCACCAGGCCTACCTCAAGGTGGGGGCTCTATGGGTCCCTATGGGTCTCTATGGATCTCTATGGGTCTCTATGGGGTGATATGGGGTTTCTATGGGTCTCTATGGGTGATATGGGGTCTCTATGGGGAGATATGGGGTCCCTATGGGTCTCTATGGGGTCCCTATGGGTCCCTATGGGTCTCTATGGGTCTCTATGGGGTCTCTATGGGTCTCTATGGGTCTCAGTGTGTGATATGGGGTCTCTATGGGGTGATATGGGTTCTCTATTGGGGGATATGCGGTCACTATGGGGGGATATGGGGTCATATGGGGCAATATGGGGTGATATGGGGTGATGTTGGGTCTCTATGGGGTGATATGGGGTGATATGGAGTCTCTATGGGGCGATATGGGATCTCTATGGGGTGATATGGGGGGATATTGGGGTCTCTATGGGGTGATATGGGGGGATATGGGGTCTCTATGGGGTGATATGGGGGGACATGGGGGGATATGGGGTCTCTATGGGGTGATATGGGGTTTCTATGGGTCTCTATGTGTCTCTATGGGGTTTCTATGGGTCCCTCTGCGCTATGGGGCTGATGGAGAGGTACAATGTGGGGCAGACCCACATATGGCACACGCACCAGGCCTACCTCAAGGTGGGGGCTCTATGGGTCTCTATGGGGTGATATGGGTCTCTATGGTGCGATATGGGTCTCAGTGTGTGATATGGGGTCTCTATGGGGTGATATGGGTCGTTATGGGTCTCTATGTGTCCCTATGGGTCCCTATGTGTCCCTATGGGGTCCCTATGGGTCCCTATGTATCCTTATAGGGTCCCAATGGGTCTCTATGTGTCTCTATGGGGTCGCTATGGGTCCCTATATGTTCCCTATAGGTCTCTATGTGTCCCTATGTATCTCTATGGGCCCCTATGGGTCTCTATGTGTTCCTATGTGTCCCTATGGGGTCCCTATGGGTCCCTATGTATCCTTATAGGGTCCCAATGGGTCTCTATGTGTCGCTATGGGGTCTCTATGTGTCCCTACAGGTCCCTATGTGTCCCTATGTGTCTCTATGGGTCCCATTGGGGTCCCTATGGGGTCTTTATGTGTCCCTATGGGTCTCTATGGGGTCCCTATGTGTCTCTATGTGTCCCAATGGGTCTCTATGTCTCCCTATGGGGTCTCTATGTGTCCTTATGGGGTCCCTATGGGTCTCTATGGGTCCCTATGTGTCTCTATGTGTTCCTATGAGTCTCTATGGGTCCCTATGGGGTCTCTATGTGTCGTTATGGGTTTATGGGTCTCTATGTGTCTCTATGGGTCCCTATAGGTCTCTATGTGTTTCTATGGGGTCTCTATGTGTCCCTATGTCTCACTATGTGTCCCTATGGGTTTCTATGGGTCCCATTGGGGTCCCTATGTCTCCCTATAGGTCTCTATGTGTCCCTATGGGGTCTCTATGGGTCCCTATGGGTCCCTATGGGTCTCCATGGGTCTCTATGGGTCTCAGTGTGTGATATGGGGTCTCTATGTGTCCCTATGTGTCCCTATGTGTCCCTATGTGTCCTTATGGGGTCTCTATGTGTCCCTATGTGTCCCTATGGGTCTCTATGTGTCCCTATGGGTCTGTATGGGGTCCCAATGGGTCCCTATGTGTCCCTATAGGTCTCTATGTGTCCCTATGGGTCTCAGTGGGTCTCTATGGGGTCCCAATGGGTCTCTATGGGGTCCCAATGGGGTCTCTATGTGTCCCTATGTGCCCTTATGGGGTCTCTATGTGTCCCTATGGGTCGCTCTATGTTCCCTATATATCCCCCATTCACCCATAGGGCGCCGAGTCCCGTGTGCGCAGTGACATTGATTCCTCCCGCCGCATGGGGGCGCTGTTCGGCCTGAAGCTGGTTCGTGGCGCCTATCTACACCACGAGAGGAGCACCGGCAACATACAGCCCAGCAGGGAGCACACCGACCAAAGGTGACCAATGGGGAGCGAGCGGGGGCGGGGCTAAAGGGAATAACGGCCAATAGGGAG
>NW_015440495.1:0-1427 GCF_001577835.2 Coturnix japonica | reverse complement strand
GGGCGGGGCTAAGGGGAATAAGGACCAATGGGGAGCGAGGGGGGCTGGGCTAAGAAGGGGGCGGGGCTAAGAGGTTTAAGGACCAATGGGGAGCGTGGGGGGGCGGGGCTAAAAGAGGGGCGGGGCTAAGGGAAATAAGGACCAATGGGAGCCTGACGACCAATGGCGTGCCTGGGGGGGCGGGGCTAAGAGTAATAACCACCAATGAGGTGCCGGGGAGAGAGGGACTAAGCGGAATAAGGACCAATGGGGAGCCTGGGGGGCGGGGCTAAGAATAAGGACCAATGGGGAGCGTGGAGACGTGGGGCTAAAATGAATAAGGACCAATGGGAAGCCTGTCGACCAATGAGGAGTTGGGGGGCGGGGCTAACATGAAAAAGGACCAATGAGGTGCCGGGGGGGTTCGGGGCTAAGCGGGATAAGGACCAATGCGGAGCTTAGGGGGGCGGGGCTAAAATGACTAAGGACCAATGAGGAGCCGGGGAGGGGCCGGAAGTAACGTCGCCAAGATGGCGGCGATGCGCTGACGTCACTTCCTGTTTCCGGTTTGTAGCTACGCCGCGTGCCTGGAGCTGGCGCTGCGTCACGTGACGTCGGGTCACGTGACCCTGGTGGTGGCGACGCACAATGTGGAGTCGATCCGAGGCGCCGCGCGAAGGTCCCGCCTTAATTTATGCAAATTTTATGCTGATGAATGGAGATTTATGCAAATTTATGCTGATTTATGGTAATGCAGGATGGAGGAGCTCGGGATCCCTCGGGACGGGCCCGTCTGCTTCGCGCAGCTGCAGGGGGTGGCTGAGCACCTGGGGTTGGCGCTGGGTGAGTGACCCATAAGTGCCCCATAGGGACCCATAGAGACCCATGGAACCCCACAGAGACACATAGGGATCCATAGGGACCCATTAAACCCCATAGAACCCCATAGGGACCCATAGGGACCCATTAAACCCCATAGGGACCCCATAGAATCCCATAGAACCCCATAGAATCCCATAGAACCCCATAGGGACCCATAGAACCCCATAGAATCCCATAGGGACCCATAGGAACCCATTAAACCCCATAGAAACCCATAGGGACCCATGGAACCCCATAAGTGCCCCATAGAACCCCATAGGGACCCATAGAACCCCATAGGACCCATTAAACCCCATAGAACCCCATAGGGACACATGGAACCCCATAGGGACCCATAGAACCCCATAGGGACACATGGAACCCCATAGGGACCCATAGAACCCCATAGGGACACATGGAACCCCATAGGGACCCATAGGGACCCATAGAACCCCATAGGGACCCATAGAACCCCATAGAACCCCATAGAACCCCATAGGGACCCATAGAACCCCATAGGGACCCATAGAACCCCATAGAACCCCATAGAACCCCATAGGGACCCATTAAACCCCATAGGGACCCAT
>NW_015440494.1:9699-11250 GCF_001577835.2 Coturnix japonica | reverse complement strand
TCTATGGGGTCTCTATGGGGTCTATAGGGCTCTATGGGGTCTCTATGGGTCTCTATGGGCTCTATAGGGCTCTATGGGGTGTATGGGGTCTCTATGGGGTCTATGGGGTCTCTATGGGGCCTATAGGTCTCTATGGGGTCTATAGGGTCTCTATGGGGTCTATAGGGCTCTATGGGGTCTATAGGGCTCTATGGGGTCTCTATGGGGTCTATGGGGTCTCTATGGGGTCTCTATGGGGTCTATAGGGCTCTATGGGGTCTATGGGGTCTCTATGGGGTCTCTATGGGGTCTATAGGGCTCTATGGGGTCTATTGGACTCTATGGGGTCTATGGGGTCTCTATGGGGTCTATAGGGCTCTATGGGGTCTCTATGTCCTCTATGGGGTCTCTATGGGGTCTATGGGGTCTCTATGGGGTCTATGGGGTCTCTATGGGGTCTATAGGGTTCTATGGGGTCTCTATGGGGTCTATGGGGTCTCTATGGGGTCTCTATGGGGTCTCTATGGGGTCTATAGGGCTCTATTCCCCCCCCCATCCCCCATATCCTCCCCCTCCCCCCATAAGTGACAGCTGCACCCCAAAGGTGTCACCCGACCCCATAAGCGGGGACAGCTGGGAACCTATAAATAGGGACCTTGGAATGGAACCACGACCCCATAAGGGGGAACAAGACCCTATAAGGGATAACATGGCCCTATAAGGGGAACCACGATCCTATAAGGGGTAATATGACCCTATAAGGGGTAATATGATCCTATAAGGGGTAATATGATCCTATAAGGGGTAATATGATCCTATAAGGGGTAATATGATCCTATAAGGGGTAATATGATCCTATAAGGGGCACCAGGACCCCATAAGGGGGAACATGGCCCTATAAGGGGAACCACAATCCTATAAGGGGTAATATGACCCTATAAGGGGCACCAGGACCCCATAAGGGGGAACAAGACCCTATAAGGGATAACATGGCCCTATAAGGGGAACCACGATCCTATAAGGGGGAACATGATCCTATAAGGGGTAATATGATCCTATAAGGGGCACCAGGACCCCATAAGGGGGAACATGGCCCTATAAGGGGGTACACGACCCTATAAGGGGGAACATGGCCCTATAAGGGGAACCATGATCCTATAAGGGGTTATATGACCCCATAAGGGGCACCAGGACCCCATAAGGGCCAACGTGACCCTATAAGGGGTAATATGATCCTATAAGGGGTACCATGATCCTATAAGGGGAACCATGATCCTATAAGGGGTAATATGACCCTATAAGGGGCACCAGGACCCCATAAGGGCCAACGTGACCCTATAAGGGGAACCACGATCCTATAAGGGGTAATATGACCCTATAAGGGGTAATATGATCCTATAAGGGGAACCATGATCCTATAAGGGGCACCAGGACCCCATAAGGGGGAACATGGCCCTATAAGGGGAACCACGATCCTATAAGGGGTAATATGATCCTATAAGGGGTAATATGATCCTATAAGGGGCACCAGGACCCCATAAGGGGTAATATGATCCTATAAGGGGTAATATG
>NW_015440494.1:4759-8544 GCF_001577835.2 Coturnix japonica | reverse complement strand
CCTATAAGGGGAACCATGATCCTATAAGGGGTAATATGACCCTATAAGGGGGACCGTGATCCTATAAGGGGTAATATGATCCTATAGGGGGTAATATGATCCTATAAGGGGAACCACGACCCCATAAGGGCCAACGTGACCCTATAAGGGATAACATGGCCCTATAAGGGGAACCATGATCCTATAAGGGGTAATATGATCCTATAAGGGGAACCAGGACCCCATAAGGGGGAACATGACCCTATAAGGGGAACCATGATCCTATAAGGGGTAATATGATCCTATAAGGGGTAATATGATCCTATAAGGGGTAATATGACCCTATAAGGGGTAATATGACCCTATAAGGGGCACCACGACCCCATAAGGGGGAACATGGCCCTATAAGGGGAACCATGATCCTATAAGGGGTAATATGATCCTATAAGGGGGACCATGATCCTATAAGGGGTATCTCAATCCTATAAGGGGTATCATGATCCTATAAGGGGTATCACGATCCTATAAGGGGTGATATGATCCCATAAGTGACACAGAACCCGATAGAGTCCCATAGAACCCCACAGAGCCCCATAGTGCCCCACAGTGCCCCATAGAGCCCCATAGAGACCCCATAGAACCCCATAGAGACCCCATAGAGCCCCATAGAGACCCCATAGAGCCCCATAGATCCCCATAGAACCCCATAGAGACCCATAGGGACCCATAGGGACCCATAGAGATCCATAGAGCCCCATAAAGCCCCATAGAACCCCATAGAACCCCACAGATCCCATAAAGACCCCATAGAGACCCCATAGAACCCCACAGAGACCCCATAGACCCCATAGAGACCCATAGAGACCCATAGAGACCCATAGAACCCTAGAAACCCCATAGAGACCCATAGAGACCCCATATAACCCCATAGATTCCCATAGAACCCCATAGACCCCATAGATCCCCATAGAGACCCATAGAGACCTATAGGCCCTATAGAAACCCCATAGAACCCCATATAGCCCCATAAAGAATCATAGACCCCACAGAGACCCCATAGAGACCCATAGAGATCCATAGAGACCCATAGAGACCCTATAGAACCCCACAGAACACCATAGAGACCCATAGAAAGCTATAGGCCTCATAGAGCCCTATAGACCCATAGAGACCCATAGAGACCCCATAGAGACCCCATAGAGCCTTAGCGACCCTATAGACCCCATAGAGACCCTATAGAGACCCCATAAAGACCCATAGAGACCCATAGAGCCCCATAGAGACCCATAGAGACCCATAGAGACCCCATAGAGCCTTAGTGACCCTATAGACCCCATCGAGACCCCATAGAGACCCATAGAGACCCATAGAGACCCATAGAGACCCATAGAGACCCCATAGAGACCCATAGAGACCCATAGAGACCCATAGAGACCCATAGAGACCCCATAGAGACCCATAGAGACCCAATAGAGACCCATAGAGACCCCATAGAGACCCATAGAGACCCATAGGGCCTATAGGCCCCATAGAACCCCATACAGACCCCATAGACCCCATAGAGACCCCATAGAAACCCCATAGAGCCCCATAGAACCCCATAGAACCCCATAGAGCCCCATAGAGACCCATAGACCCCATAGAGCCCCATAGAAACCTATAGAAACCCCACAAAGCCCCATATAACCCCATAGAGACCCCATAGAACCCCATAGAGACCCATAGAGACCCATAGAGACCCATAGACCCCATAGAGACCTATAGGCCTCATAGATCCCCATAGAGCCCCATAGACCGCATAGAGACCTATAGACCCCTTATAACCCCATAAAGCCCCATATAACCCCATAGAGACCCCATAGAGACCCCATAGAGCCTCGTTAATTAATTACCAGCCCTTAATTAATTAATTAACGAACCTCTTTGAACTCCTGGATCTGGGTCTGTTCGAACATGGAGAAGACATTGGAGGAGCCCTCGGCTGCACGACGCTTGGCTTTCTTTGGGGCCTATAGGGGAAGTTATGGGGTCTATGGGGTCAATGGGGTCTATGGGGTCAGGTCAATTGGGTCTATGGGTCGTATTGGGGTCTATGGGGCAATGGGGTCTATGGGAGGCAATGGGTTATGGGGTCATGGGGTCTATGGGTGTCAATGGGGTCAGTGGGGTGACTATGGGTCTGTCGGGTCTTGGGTCTTTGGGTCAATGGGGTCGATGGGGTCAATGGTTCAATGGGGATCTATGGGGTCTTATTTGGTTCAATGGGGTTCTATGGGTAATGGGGTAATGGGTTATCGGGTCAATGGGTCTATGGGGTCTATGGGGTCTATGGAGGTCTATGGGTCTATGTGGGTTCTATGGGAGTCACTGGGGTAATGGGAGTCAATTTGGTTGCTATGGGTCTATGGGGATGGGTAATGGAGGTCTATGGGCAAGGGGGTCTATGGGGTCTTATGGCGTCTGTGGGTCTAGGGGGTCTATGGGGTCATCTGGGTCAATGGGTATATCGGGTCAATGGGGTCTAGAGGTCTATTGGTCATGATGGGGTCTATGGGGTCTATGGAGGGTCTACTTGGCAAGTCAATGGGGGTTAATGGGGTTCAATGGGGTCATTGGGGTCGTATGGGTCGTTTTTATTGGGGGCACTTCTGGGTCCAAGGGGTCTTATGGGGGGGCTATTGGGGCAATGGAGCGTCTTATGGGTCTTATTTGGGGGTTTTGTGGGTCTATGCGCCAAAAGTGAGTCCTGGACTCATAACTTCATCGACGGTCACCTACTTGATATGGTTTCCTTCTTTCTTGGTTGTTATGGGTAGTATCCGCGGGTCTAGATTACGGGTCTCCACTCAGAGAAGGGTCCTTAACGGGATGGTACCTTGTGGGTGAGAAGTAATGGACAATAAGTAGGGGACAGAGATCTATGTGGCGCGGCAATGGGGTCCGTATGCGGGGTCTGTGGGTTGGGTCTGTGAGGGTTTGTTCGCTGTCATTCTACTGTAGCCTCTCCATGTCTGGCCTGGGTCCTACCATATGTGTGTCACTAACAATTAGCCGCAAGTCGGTACCTATTTGGAGCGAGTGTAAGAGGCGCTTGCTCCCATAAATGGGGTCCGTATGCCTCCGAGAGTGCTTTTTATGAGTCTTCAAATGCTGTGTTGGTTCGATATCTTTTGAGTGAGGACCGGTCGTATATCAAACGGAGCTAGCCTCATGGGGATAAAGGCCTTTTACCCTCATAGCTTCTGACGGTGTGTAGGAGGAGACTTCATATAATGAGTGGTGCAGAAGTACTTATGGGCGAGACTCACAGACGCGACCGTGTGGAGACTCACTGGATGAGCTCATAGGTTGTTGACCAATAGTTAATCGCGAGTCGTGATAGACTATGACACCAAACGAGTATCAAATTGGGCTTGGGCTCTGTGTGCAGTTTCTTGATATTAGTGATTTGATCTTGAGTTAAGTGTGTGCCGATTGCCGCAATTGCGTAATGTTTGGAGAAGTAGTGGTTGCCTTGATGGGGGGAATTGTCTCAACAATAATTGGTATGGGTCTTTAAATGGATTGGTCTCACATAATTTGTTTCTGTGTCATTATTAGGTATGGTGGGAGTCACTGAAATCTGGGTGTCAATGATGGGGATGCGGTATCTCGCGTGGATGCGCGCTCATCTCATGAGGTCTCAGACTCCTGACAGTATAATAACAGCGAAGCTCGATAACTGGGGTTGCCGAGTGGGTATGTTGATCCGGAGGTTATTATGGCTACCTTTTGAAGGGTCAGCCTATGGGGGTCACTGGACTCAG
>NW_015440494.1:0-1091 GCF_001577835.2 Coturnix japonica | reverse complement strand
GATCCCATAGAGACCCCATAGAGCCCCATAGAGACCCATAGAGACACTGTGCCCCATAGAGACCCCATAGAGACACATAGGGACCCCATAGAGACCCCACAGGGACCCATAGGGACCCATAGAGACCCATAGAGACCCCATAGAGACCCTATAAAAACCCCATAGGGACCACATAGGGACCCCATAGGGACCCTATAGGGATCCCATAGAGACCCCATAGAGCCCCATAGGGACCCCATAGAGCCCCATAGGGACCCATAGAGACCCCATAGAGACCCATAGAGACACTGTGCCCCATAGAAACCCCATAGAGACACATAGGGACACATAGAGACCCCACAAGGACCCATAGGGACCCATAGAGACCCATAGAGACCCATAGAGACCCCATAGAGACCCTATAAAAACCCCATAGGGACCACATAGGGACCCCATAGGGATCCCATAGAGACCCATAGGGACCCATAGGGACCCATAGAGACCAATAGAGACTCCATAGAGACCCCATAGGGACACATAGAGACCCATAGAGACCCATAGGGACTCATAGGGACCCCATAGAGACCCATAGAGACCCATAGAGACCCATAGAGACCCCATAGAGCCCCATAGAGACCCATAGAGCCCCATAGAGACCCATAGAGACCCATAGAGATCCATAGGAACTCATAGGGACCCCATAGAGACACATAGGGACCCATAGGGACCCCATAGAGACCCCATAGAGACCCATAGGGACCCATAGGGACCTATAAAAACCCCATAGAGACACTGTGCCCCATAGAGACCCCATAAAGACACTGTGCCCCATAGAGACCCCATAGAGACCCATAGAGACGCATAGGGACCCCATGGAGTCCCCATAGAGACACATAGGGACCCATAGAGACCCCATAGGGACCCTATAGGGACCCATAGAGACACTGTGCCCCATAGAGACCCCACAGGGACACATAGGGACCCATAGAGACCCCATAGAGGCACTGTGCCCCATAGAGACCCCATAGAGACCCTATAGGGACACTGTGCCCCATAGAAACCCCATAGAGACCCATAGAAACCCACAGTGACACTGTGCCCCATAGAGACCC
>NW_015440493.1:0-6498 GCF_001577835.2 Coturnix japonica | reverse complement strand
TGACCCCATAATATGGGTCTGGCCCCATAAGTGTGGGGCTGACCCCATAATATGGGTCTGGCCCCATAAGTGTAGGGCTGACCCCATAATATGGGGCTGGCCCCATAAGTGTGGGGCTGACCCCATAATATGGGTCTGGCCCCATAAGTGTAGGGCTGACCCCATAATATGGGTCTGGCCCCATAAGTGTGGGGCTGACCCCATAATATGGGTCTGGCCCCATAAGTGTGGGGCTGACCCCATAATATGGGGCTGGCCCCATAAGTGTGGGGTGTGGGGCTGGCCCCATAAGTGCCGGTTCTGCCCCATAGTGATGGAAGCCCCCGAGGAGCCCCAGCTGCCCCCCGAGGTATGTGTGGGGCTCTATGGGGCAGCTATGGGGTTTCTATGGGGCCCTATGGGGTCTCTATGGGGCTCTATGGGGTCTCTATGGGGCTCTATGGGGTCTCTATGGGGCGCTATGGGGTCTATGGGTCCCTATGGGTCTCTATGGGGTCTATGGGTCTTTATGGGGTCTGTGGGGTCTCTATGGGTCCCTATGGGGTCTTTATGGGGTCTCTATGGGGTCTCTATGGGTCTCTGTGGGTCCCTATGGGTCTCTATGGGGTCTCTATGGGTCCCTATGGGTCTGTATGGGGTCCTTATAGGTCTCTGTGGGTTTCTATGGGGTCCCTATGGGTCTCTATGGGGTCTATGGGTCTTTATGGGGTCTGTGGGGTCTCTATGGGGCTCTATGGGGTCTATGGGTCTCTATAGGTCTCTATGGGGTCTCTATGGGGTCTATGGGTCCCTATGGGTCTCTATGGGTCCCTATACGTCTCTATGGGGTCTCTATGGGTATCTATGGGTCTTTATGGGGTTTCTATGGGTCCCTATGGGTCGCTATGGGTCCCTATGGGTCTCTATGGGTCCCTA
Source organism: Coturnix japonica (assembly GCF_001577835.2). Lineage (NCBI taxonomy): Eukaryota > Metazoa > Chordata > Aves > Galliformes > Phasianidae > Coturnix > Coturnix japonica. Next base: position 5,583 of record NW_015440493.1, on the reverse strand, counting down.
TGGGTCTCTATGGGTCCCTATGGGGTCTCTATGGGGTCTCTATGGGTCTCTGTGTGTCTCTATGGGGTCTCTATGGGTCCCTATGGGTCTCTATGGGTCCCTATGGGTCTCTATGTGTCTCTGTGGGGTCTCTATGGGGTCTATGGGTCTCTATGGGTCCCTATACGTCTCTATGGGTCTCTATGGGGTCTCTATGGGTCTCTGTGGGCCCCTATGGGTCTCTATGGGGTCGCTATGGGTCCCTATGGGTCTCTATGGGTCTCTATGGGGTCTATGGGTCTCTATGGGATCTGTGGGTCCCTATGGGTCTCTATGGGGTCTATGGGTCTTTATGGGGTCTGTGGGGTCCCTATGGGTCCCTATGGGTCTCTATGGGGTCTCTATGGGGTCTATGGGTCTCTATGGGTCCCTGTGGGTCTCTATGGGCCCCTATACGTCTCTATGGGGTCTCTATGGGGTCTATGGGGTCTCTATGGGATCTATGGGGTCTCTATGGGGTCTATGGGGTCTCTATGGGATCTATGGGGTCTCTATGGGGTCTATGGGTCCCTATGGGTCTCTCTATGGGTCTCTTATGGCTCTAGGGTCTTCTGTGTTTCCCTATGGGATCGCCTAATGTTATATCTATGGGTCTGCCCCATAGGCTGCCCCATCTCCCCGCCCCCCGTCGCCGCCCCCCATCCCGGCCCCACATGGACCCCAAGTCAGATTCCCGGCGATGAGATCCGGGCTCAGCTGCACCCCACAGCGCACTGCAGCCCCATGGTGAGACCCCAGCCCCATAAGTGCCCATTGGGACCCATTGGGACCCATAAGTGGCCCTCAAGCCCCATAAGTGCCCTTGGGACCACCTCTGCCCCATAAGTGCCCCATTGGGACCCATTTCGGACCATAAAGTGGCTCCTCAGCCCATAAGTGCCCCATTGGGACACCTCTGCCCCATAAGCTGCCCATTGGGACACCACCCGTCTGCCCCATGTAAGCTGGCTCCTCAGCCCCCATAAGTGCCATGGTGGGACCCAACCTCAGCCCCATAAGTGGCCCATTGGACCCACCTCAGCCCCATAAGTGTCCATTGGGACCCACCTCAGCCCCATAAGTGCCCATTGGGACCCACCTCTGCCCCATAAGTGCCCATTGGGACCCACCGCTCTGACCCGCATAAGTAGTCCATTGGGAGCCCACCTTCTGCCCCATAATGCTCCTCAGCCCCATAAGTGCCCATTGCGGACCCATTGGGACCCATTCCGAGCCCCATAATGGTCTCTGCCCATAAGTGCCCATTGGGACCCACCTCAGCCCCATAAGTGCCATGGGACCCACCTCTGCCCCATAAGTGGCTCCTCAGCCCCATAAGTGCCCATTGGGACCCATTGGAGACCCATTTCAAGCCCATAAAGTGGTCCTGTTCAGCCCCATAAGTGGCCATTGGGACCACCTCTCAGCCCCATAAGTGCCCAATTGGGACCCACCTCAGCCCCATAAGTTGTCCATTGGGCCCACCTCAGCGCCCATAAGTGGCTTCATTGGACCCACCTCTGCCCCATAAGTGCCCATTGGGACCCACCTCTGCCCCATAAGTGTCCATTGGGACCCACCTCTGCCCCATAAGTGGCTCCTCAGCCCCATAAGTGCCCATTGGGACCCATTGGGACCCATTTCAGCCCCATAAGTGGTCTCTAGCCCCATAAGTTGCCCATTGGGAACCCACCTCCCCAAGCCCCATAAGTGCCCATTGGGACCCACCTCTGCCCCAATAAAGTGGCTCCTCAGCCCCATAAGTGCCCATTGGGACCCCATTGGGACCCATTTCAGCCCCATAAGTGGTCTCTTCAGCCCCATAAGTGCCCATTGGGACCCACCTCAGCCCCATAAGTGCCCATTGGGACCCACCTCTGCCCCATAAGTGGCTCCTCAGCCCCATAAGTGCCATTGGGACCCAACCTCCGCCCATTAAGTGGCTCCTCAGCCCCATAAGTGCCCATTGGGCCCCACCTCAGCCCCATAAGTGCCCATTGGGACCCACCTCTGCCCCATAAGTGCCCATTGGGACCCATCTCTGCCCCATAAGTGGTCCTTCAGCCCCATAAGTGGGTCTCTCCAGCCCCATAAGTGCCCATTGCGGGATCCATCCCAGCCCCATAAGTGGCCATTGGGTTTCCATTTCCAGGACCCATAAGTGCCGCATGGGACCGCATTTCAGCGCATAAGTGGTCCTTCAAGCCCATAAGTGGTCTCTCGACCCCATAATTGCCCATTGGACGCCACCTCTGCCCAATAAGTGTCATTGGGACCCACCTGCAGCCCCATAAGTGCCCATTGGACCACCCCTCTGCCGCATAAGAATGGCTCCTCAGCCCCATTAAGTGCCATTGGGACCCATTGGGACCCATATTCAGCCCCATAAGTGGTCCTCTTAGCCCCATAAGTGTTCATCTGGGACCCACCTCAGCCATAAGTGCCCATTGGGCCCCACCTCAGCCCCATAGTGCCCATTGGGGACCCATCCCAAGCCCCATAAGTGCCCATTGAGACTCCCCGATGGCCCTTGACCTCTGCCCCATAAGTGCCCATTGGGACCCACCTCTGCCCATAAGTGCCCATTGGACCCACCTCTGCCCCATACATGCCACCTTGCCCAGTCATTGGGACCCACTCTGTCCCCATAAGTGTCCATTGGGATCCATCCCAGCCCCATAAGTGGCCATTGGGTTCCATTTCAGACCCATAAGTGCCCATTGGGACCCACCTCAGCCCCATACAGTGCCCAATATGGGACCCACCTCAGCCCCAATAAGTGCCCATTGGGACCCCATTGGACCCATTTTCCAGCCCCATAAGTGGTCCTTCAGCCCCATAAGTGGTCTCTTAGCCCCATAAGTGCCCATATGGACCCACTCCCTAAGGCCCATTGACCATCTCCCCATATCCATTGGACCCATCTCTGCCCACCCATAACGTGACACCTTCGACCCACACCTCTCTGTACAAGTCCCCATGGACAACACAACTGCTGCGATTCGTCCTCCAGCCCCCGAACAAAACATAAAAGGATCGCCCAATTGGGACCCACCTCTGCCCCAATTAAGTGGCCCATTGAAAACACACATAACTGCCCCATAAGTGTCCAATTGGACCTCACAGTTTGATCTCGGACCCACCTCAGCCCCATGAGAGTGTCCATGGGACCCACCTCTGCCCCATAAGTGCCCATTGGGACCCACCTCTGCCCCATAAGTGCCACTTGGCGGATTGTCAGATAGATATCAACATCTGTTGGACATAAGTCGACGGGCCCCTCAGCCCCATAAGTGCCCCATGCAGGACCCGACTACCACATAAGTGCCCAACTTCGCGAACCCACCTCAAGCCCCATAAGTGTCCTCCTGGCACACAACATACACTGGTATATAAACACACAACCCTCTGCCCCATAGTGGAATTGGGACCACCGCCAACCCCCATAACGTAGGGACCCATCTCTGCCCCATAATACAATATAGAAAACACCTCAGCCCCATAAGTGTCCATTGACCATCTCGCCCCCATAAGTGTCCATTGGGACCCCACACAACAATATTATATATAAATAAGTGCCACACCATTTGGGACCCATCCCAGCCCCAATAAAGTGGCTCCTTCAGCCCCATTAAGTGCCCATTGGGACCCACCTCAGCCCCATAAGTGCCCATTGGGTTCCATCTCAGCCCCATAAGTGCCCATTGGGACCCACCTCAGCCCCATAAGGCCCATTGGACCCACCCTCAGCCCCAATAAGTGCCATTTGGGACCCACCTCGTGCCCATAAGTGGCTCCTCAGCCCCATAAGTGCCCATTGGGACCCACCTCAGCCCCATAAGTGCCCCCTGTGCCCCATAAGTGCCCATTGGGCCCCACCTCAGCCCCATAAGTGCCCATTGGGACCCACCTCAGCCCCATAAGTGCCCATTGGGACCCACCTCTGCCCCATAAGTGGCTCCTCAGCCCCATAAGTGCCCATTGGGACCCACCTCAGCCCCATAAGTGCCCCCTGCTTGCCCCCATTAAGGGCCCATTGGGCCCCACCTCAGCCCCATAAGTGCCCATTGGGACCCCACCGTCAGCCCCATAAGTGCCCATTGGACCCCCTCAGCCCCATAAGTGGTCCATTTGGGACCCACCTCTGCCCCATAAGTGGTCCATTTGGGACCCACCTTCTGCCCCATAAGTGCCCATTGGGACCCATCTCTGCCCCATAAGTGCCCATTGGGACCCACCTCTGCCCCATAAGTGCCCATTGGGACCCACCTCTGCCCCATAAGTGTCCATTGGGACCCACCTCTGCCCCAAAGTGGCTCCTAAGGCCCCATAAGTGCCATTGGACCCAAGCTTCACCCCATAGTAGTTGCCCATTGGGACCCACCTCTGCCCCATTAAGTGTCCATTGGGACCCACCCTGCAGCCCCATAAGTGCCCATTGGGACCCACCTCAGCCCCATAAGTGCCCATTGGGACCCACCTCAGCCCATAAGTGTCCATTGGACCCACCTCTGCCATAAGTGGCTCCTCAGCCCCATAAGTGCCCGATTGGGAACGCCAGCCTCTGCCCCATAAGTGGCTCCTCCAGCCCCCATTAAAGTGCCCTATTGGGACCCACCTCTGCCCCATAAGTGCCCCCTGTGCCCCATAAGTGCCCATTGGACCCACCTCCAGCCCCAAGTGTCCATTGGACCCACCTCAGCCCCATTAAGTGGGCTCCTAAGCCCATAAGTGTCCATTGGACGCCACCTCTGCCCGCATAAGTGACCGAGTGGGGACCCTCGATTCCTTCCTGCCCTCGATAAGGTGGCCCATTGGACGCGCATGTATCAGCCCCATTTCAAGTGTCGCTTCAGGGCCCCATAAGTGTCCATTGGGACCCACCTCAGCCCCACTTATGTGGCTCCTCAGCCCCTGAGTAAGTGCCCATTGGGACCCAGCTCAGCCCCATAACGGTCCATTGCGGACCCACTCAGCCCAAAGTGCCCATGGACCACCTTCTGCCCCATAGAGTGTGCCCATTGGGACCCACCTCTGCCCCCATAAGGGCTCCTTCAGCCCCATAAGTGCCCATTTGGGACCCAACCTCTGCCCCATAAGTGCCCAGTTGCGGACCATCTGAGCCCCATAAGTGGCTCCTCGCCCCATAAGTGCCCATTGGGACCCACCTCTGCGCGCCAAACAGGGTGCCCAATGGCGCCCCACCTCAGCCCCACTTATAAAGTGTCCATTGTGGGATCCATCCACGCCAGTTAAGGTGGCTCCTCAGCCCCGATATATGTGTGCCCATTGGGGCCCCACACTCAGCCTCCATAAGTGGCCCAGTGGGAACCCACCTCTGCCCATAAGTAGCCCATTTGGACCCATTTCGCCCTATACCAGGGTCCTTCAGCTCCCATAAGTTGGTCGTCTCAGCCCCATAAGTGTCCCGATTGGCGACCCACACTCGTGCCCCATAAGTGGCGCTCTCCTCAGCCCCATAAGTTGCCCATTGGACCCATCTCTGAACCCCATAAGTTGCCCATTGGGCCCCACCTCAGCCCCATAAGTTGTCCATAGACACCT
>NW_015440492.1:0-6571 GCF_001577835.2 Coturnix japonica | reverse complement strand
CCTTGAATGAGATGTTATTACGGGGTTGATTTGTGTTAATTAGCCTATATTATTATGGGGGGGGTGGGTTAATTAGTGGGGGGGGGAGTGGACTATATGGGGAGTGGGGTGTTAATTAGAGGGGGGGAGGGGCCTTGAATGGGGTAGGTTAATTAACAGGGGGTTAATTGGGGTTAATTAACCCTAATTAATGGGGGGGTGGGTTAATTAGTGGGGGAAGGAGAGGACTTAATTGGGAGGTGTAATTAAGGGGGTGTTAATTAGGTTTAATTAATAAGGGGAGGGTCCTTAATTGTGTATTTATATAGGGGGTATTAATTAAGTGGGTTAATGAGGGGGTTGTTAATTGAGAAGGTTAATTAGCAAGGGGGGGGGCTTATATAAAGGCTTATGTAGGGGGCGGGGCTTAAGGATAAAGGGGCGGGGCTTAAGGAAAGGGGGCGGGGCTAAAGGGCTGTGATGCGTCTTAATGAGTGGGCGGGGCTTAAGGGGGAGGGGCTACAGGGCTGTAATGCATCTTAATGAGTGGGCGGGGCTTAATGAATTGGGGCGTGGCTTATTGAAAGGGGGCGGGGCTACGGGGCTGTAATGCATCTTAATGTGTGGGCGGGGCTTGAGGAAAGGGGGGCGGGGCTTAATGAAAAGGCGGGGCTACAGGCTGTAATGCATCTTAATGAGTGGGCGTGGCTTATGGGATGGGGGCGGGGCTTAAGGGAAAAGGGGGCGGGGCTACAGGGCTGTAATGCATCTCAATAAGTGGGCGGGGCTTAGTGAACAGTGGGCGGGGCTTAAGGGAAAGGGGGCGTGGCTTAAGGGCTGTAATGCGCCTTAATAAGTGGGCGTGGCTTAATGAATAGGGGGCGTGGCTTATTGAATAGGGGGCGGGGCTACATGCATGCACTGCATCTTAATGAGTGGGCGTGGCTTATGGTGATGGGGGCGGGGCTTATTGAAAAGTGGGCGGGGCTTAATTGTCCATACTAGACCTGGTTCTGAGCCCCCCCCCCCTTTAATTCCAGCTGTGCTCAGCCCCCCCCCCATACAAAGGAGGCTCTGGGGGTGGGGGGGCTCCTCAATATGGCGGCCCCAGCGCCCCTCCCTCGCGCTTACCCCTCCCCCCTTTGTTCCGTTGCCCCTCACCTGTCCGTCCATGTTTGTGGGTCCCCATCCCCTCCCGCCCCCCCCCCCCGGGTTCTCAGAGCGAAGAACTGAACGAGTAGCAGAGAGAGCAGGATGGGTATGTGAGGAGGGGTACGATGACGTCATCGTGGTGACCCCCCCCCAATTAACACTCCCCCCCTTAATTAACCCCCCCCTAATTAACCCCCCCCTTTAAGCCCCTCCCAATAGAGCCCCAAATGAACCCCCCCAAACCACCCCCCCCTTCCGAAACCACCCCAATGATTACCCCACCAATTAACTACCCCCCCATTAATAACCACCCCCCCTTAAATTAGCCCCCCCTTAAATTAACACCCCCCCTTCATTACACCGCCCCCTTTAAGCCCCTCCCCTAATAGAGCCCCACAATGACCCCCCCCAAAACCCAACACCCCCCCTCCAAATCCACCCCATATATATAACCCCCCCCAATTAACACCCCCCCAATTAACAAACGCCCCCGTATAATTAAACACCCCCTTTATTAATCCCCCCTTCATTAACAACCCCCCTTTAAGCCCCTCGCCCAATAGAGCCCCAAATGACCCCCCCAACCACAACCCCCCCGCCCCAAACCACCCCAAGTATATTAACCCCCCCCAATTAACACCCGCGCACCATAATCTAACCCCCCCTTCAATTAACCACCCCACCTTTAAGCCCCTCCCCCCAATAGAGCCCCAAATTGACCCCCCCCCTAATACCCACCCCATAGGAATGACCCGATTATTGCCCCACCCATATATAAGCCCCCCCATATGACCCCCCACAAATGAAGGCCCCCTGCCCCATATAACCCGCTTATCTTACGCCCCCTATATAAGACCCCCCCCATATAACCCTTCATTATCCCCCTCATGTATAGTGCCCCCCCCATTTAACCCTATTGCCCCCCCATATAAGACCCCCCCATATAAGACCCCCCCATATAACGCCTATCCCCACCCCCACCATATAAGCCCCCCAGTATAATCCCTTATTACCCCCAATTAATAAGACCCCCCCCATATAACCCTTGTTACTCCCCCACTATACGCCCCCGCCCAATACGATCCCCCCCCAATGCCCCTTAATTGCCCCCAACTAAAAGGGGAGGGGGGGAGCAGCACTGACCCCCCCCAATTAAGTTGCCCCCCCCCCTAATTAATTGCCCCCCCCCCTTTAGCTTGACGACGGGGTTCCCCCCCCAACGGACCATTGACCTGAAGTGTAAAGAGCAGCGAGTCAGCGACGACGCGAACAGCGGACGGGGGGGGGCAGGGTGGGGGTCCTAATGGGGTGTTGGGGGGCTATGGGTGGGGGGGGGTCTGTGGGTGAGGGGGGGCTATGGGTGTGGGGGGGCAGGTGGGGGGTCTATGGGTGGGGGGGGTCTATGGGGCTATGGGGGTGGGGGGTCTAGGGGCTATGGGGTGAGGGGGTCTATGGGGGAGCTATGGGTGTGGGGGGGGGTCTATGGGGCTATCGAGGATGGTAGGGGGGGTCTATGGGGTGTAGGAGGGGCTCATGGGGTCTATGGGGTGGGGGGGTCTATGGGGCTATGGGGATACCCCCGTGGGGGGTCTAGGTCCTATGGTGTGGTGGGGGGGTCTATTGGGGTCTAATGGGTGGGGGGGGCTATGGGGTGTGAGGGGGTCTATGGGGCTGTGGGTGGTCTATGGGGGCTATGGTTGGGGGGCAGGTTGGGGTCTATGGTGGGGGGGGGTGCTATGGGGGCTATGGGTGTTGGGGGGCAGGTGGGGTCTTATGGGTGGGGGGGGGTCTGTGGGTCTATGGGTGAAGGGGGGTCTTATGGGTGAGGGGGGTCTATGGGCGATACTGGGGTGTGGGGGGGTGGGTCTAGGGGGGCTATGGGGTGCAGGGGGTCTATGGGGTGTGGGGGGGGTCCTATGGGTGTTAGGGAGGGTCTTGGGGTTCTAATGGGGGTGTGGAGGGGGTCTATGGGGGCTATGGGGGTGGGGGTTAATGGGGTCATGGGGTGTGGGTGGGGGGGTCTATGGGTCTATGGCGGGGGGGGGGCTATGGGTGGTGAGGGGGTCTATGGAGGTGTGGGGTGGGTCTATGGGGCTAATGGGGTGTGGGGGCAGGTGGGGGTCTTGGGGTGGGGGGGGTCTGTGGGTCATGGGGTGGGGGTCTATGGGTGTGGGGGGGGCAGTGGGGTCTATGGGTGGGGGGGTCTAATTGGGGCTAGTGGGGTGTGGTGCTGGGCAGGTGGGTGGTCTATGGGTGTGGGTGGGTCTGTGGGGTCTATGGGTGGGGGGGGTGTTTCTATGGGGGTGGGGGGGGTTGGGCTGGGGCTATGGGGTGAGAGGGGTCTATGGGGCTATGGGGTGTGGGGGGTCGATGGGGTGTGAGGGGGTCTATGGGGCTATCGTGGGTGTGGGGGTCTATGGGGTGTGGAGGGGGTCTAATGGGGGGCTATGGGGGTGGGCAGGGGGCATGGTGGGGGGGTCTATGGGGTGTAAGGGGGGGTCTATGGGGTGTGAGAGGGTCTTGGGTGTGGGGAGGGGTCCTATGGGGGTGTGAGGGGTCTATAGGGCTATGGGGTGTGTGGGGGGTCTATGGTCATGGGTGTGGGTGGGGGGGCTGTCTATGGGGTCTATGGGTGGGGGGTCTATGGGCTATGGGTGAGGGGGGTCTATGGGGCTATGGGACGAATCCGACATTCATGAGGTGGGGGTCTATGGGGTTTATGCGGTGTGGGCGGTCTGGTGGGTCTATGGGGGTGGGGGGGCTGATGGGGTCTATGGGGTGTGGGGTGGGGGGGGTCTAGGGTGGGGGGGGGGTCTATGGGGTTAGGAGGGTCTATGGGTGGTGGGGGCGGTCTATGGGGGCCTATGGGTGTGGGGCAACTATGGATCCTATGGGCCAAGCGGGTCACTATAGGGCTAGAGGGAGTTGCTATGCGGGCAAGAGGGGGCTCGTAGGCAGTCGTCACTTATGGTGGCGTCTCTATGGGGCCGCCCCATACCAACCCCCCCCACAGCCCCCCCATATTTCCAGCCTTCCCGGAGCTTTCCCTCCCGCCCCCCCCAAGACATGGAAGACCCCCCGGGAACCCCCCCAATATCGAACCCCCCCCCCATCATCTTCAGCATCAGAATTAGGGGGGGGGGCCAAACCGATCATCGACCCCCACCCGTGGGGGGGCCCCCCCCCCTCCCAGAAGACGCACCCCCCCCCCAACTAAACCTATGAGGGGGGGGGGGGGTCACCCCACGTCGTAAAAGGGCGACAGTGCAGGAGGGGTGGGCACCGCGGACCCCTCCCCTAATTCCCAATATTAGGGTGGGGCGTGCTATGGGGTCGTCTGTGTGGCCCCCCCCCCCCTTCAGCCCCACAAGAGGTAAAATGGGGGGCCGCGGTTAAGGGGTGTGGTCTTAGGGGGGGGGCTTAGGGGCTGGGGTGGGGGGGTCTGCCTTGTTCTGCCCCCCCCCACCGTGCACTTTATAATCTGGGGCGGGGGCGACAATAGCAACGCGGCCCGGGGGTGGGGCTCCGACCAATCAGCTGCAGCCCCCCCCCCCCAGCCAATCTATGGGCTGCTGCCCCACGCGCCGCCCCAAGCCGGGGGGGGCGTCAAGGGGGCAATGTGGGGGGGGGGCGGGGCTCAGCTTCCAATACTCCTCCCACTCTCCCCACCACGGTTGCCCCTCCCAAGCCCCACAACCAGCCCCCCCAACAACCAGCAGCCCCCCCCACCCCGCCAGCCCCCAAAGTGGTGGTGGAGGAGGCTGTGAACCACCCCAGCCCCACAACCAGCCCAACAACGCTGGTGGGGCGCGGTTGGCCCCATAGGCGCTGGGGGGGCAGGGGGGGGTTCATTTCGCTCTGCCCCCCCCAGGAGGAAACGGAATAAGTGGCCATGCCGGGAGGGCACAAAGGTGAGGGGCGGGGCTATGCTAATGAGGGGGTGGGGTTATGGTAATAGAGTATGCGTGGGGTTACAAAGGGGGCGGGGCTATGCTAATGCGGGTGTGGGGTTATTGAAGGAAGGGGCGGGGCTATGCTAATGTGGGTGTTGGAGAGATAATGGAGGGGGTGGGGCTATGCTAATGTGGGGGTGGGGTTATGCTAATAGAGTATATGCGTTGGGTTACAAAGGGGGCGGGGTTATGCTAATGTAGTTATTCGGGAGCTATAATGGAGAGGGCGGGGTTATGCTAATGTAGGGGGTGGAGTTATGCTAGTGGGTGTATGTGGGTGGGGTTACAAAGGGGGCGGGGTTATGCTAATAGAGTGTGCATGTGGTTACAAAGGGGGCGGGGCTATGCTAATGTGGGTGTTGGAGAGATAATGGAGGGGGTGGGGCTATGCTAATGTGGGGGTGGGGTTATGCTAATAGAGTATATATGAGTTGGGTTGCAAAGGGTGCGGGGCTACGGGAAAGGGGGCGTGGTTATGCTAATGTGGGTGAGGGCAGCGTTGAGGGCTATAATGGAAGGGGCGGGTTATGCTAATGTATGGGGTGGGGTTATGCTAATGGTGTAGATGTGGGCGGGGTTACAAAGGGGAGGGGGCGGGGTTATGCTAATGAAGTTGAGTGGAGTTGTGAAGGGGCGGGGTTATGCAAATGAAGGTGGGTTCGAGGTGGGTGGAGCTACAGAGGAGGGGGCGGAGTTAGGCAAATGTAGGGGTTGGGTTATGGTAATAGAGTAGAACTGGGTGGGGTTTGAAAGGGGGCGGGGCTATGCAAATGTGGGTGAGGTCAGTGTTGGGGAGCTATAATGGAGGGGGCGGGGCTATGCTAATGAAGGTGGTGAGTTGTGGAAGGGGCGGGGTTATGCTAATGTGGGGCTATAAAGGAAGGGGGTGGAGTTATGCTAATATAGGAGGTGGGGTTATGCTAATAAAGGGTTTTGGTGGGCGTGGTTATGCTAATGTGGGATGGTGTGGCTATGGAGGAGGGCGGGGCAATGCTAATGTGGGTGGGGTGGCGGAGCTTTGAAGGGGGCGTGGTTATGCTAATGTAGGTGGGCGGGGTTATGCAAATGCAGGTTAGATCGAGGTGGGTGGGGCTACTGAGGAGGGGGTGGGGTTATGCTAATGTAGTCGGTGTCAATGTGGGCGGGGTTATGCTAATTAGGGTTGTGTCATTAAGGGTTGTGGGGGAGGGGGCGGGGCTATGCAAATGAGTGGGCGGTGCTTCCTGACCCCTCCCCTTGTTCCCATAGGTCCGGCTGCCCCCCCGCTGTTGCCGGGGAAGGTTTTGGTGCCCGTTGCCCCCCCTGGACCCCCCCGAGCTGCACACGGCCCTGCACCCCCCACCGGGAAGGTCAGTGACCCCATAGAGACCCCATAGAATCCCATTGACCCCTATGGACCCCCCATAGAATCCCATAGACCCCTATGGACCCCCCATAGAATCCCATAGACCCCTATGGACCCCCCATAGAATCCCATAGACCCCTAT
>NW_015440491.1:4771-6584 GCF_001577835.2 Coturnix japonica | reverse complement strand
TCAATGGGGTGTCTATGGGGCTCAATGGGGTGTCTATGGGGATCTATGGGGTGATATGGGGTGTCTATGGGGTGATATGGGGTGATATGGGGGAATATGGGGTGATATGGGGAGATATGGGGTGATATGGGGCACTATGGGGTGTCTATGGGGCTCTATGGCGGTTATGGGGCTCTATGGGGCTCTATGGGGTGTCTATGGGGCTCTATGGGGTGTCTATGGGGTGTCTATGGGGCTCTATGGGGTGTCTATGGGGCTCTATGGGGTGGTTATGGGGCTCTATGGGGGGATATGGGGTGATATGGGGGTCTATGGGGGGATATGGGGCTCTATGGGGTGTCTATGGGGCTCTATGGGGGGATATGGGGTGATATGGGGCTCTATGGGGGGATATGGGGCTCTATGGGGTGTCTATGGGGCTCTGTGGGGTATCTATGGGGTGTCTATGGGGCACTATGAGGCTCTATGGGACTCTATGGGGCTCTATGGGGTGTCTATGGGGCACTATGAGGCTCTATGGGGCTCTATGGGGTTCTATGGGGTGTCTATGTGTCTCTATGGGTCCCTATGTATCTCTATGGGTCTCTATGTGTTTCTATGGGTCGCAGTGGGACGGCTCGGTCCGTTTATGGGATTACGGGGCCGAAGAGGAGTCGCCGCTTGATGACGTCATCACCGAGCGCCGGGGTGGGGGCGACGGAAGGAGCGGCGCGGGATGATGACGTCACCCCCCAAATCTCCCTTTTTTTACCCCAAAATTCATCAGGAGAAAATAAAGGGCCCCAAAATGACCCAAATTGGGCTTTTTTGGGGGGGTTTTGGGGCATTTTGGGTCATTTTGGGGCTGTTTGTGAACGAGAGGCAAGATGGCGGCCGTCGTGTGGGCGCGGCCATCTTGGATTGTGGGGGCGGCCATGTTGGATGGAAGACCTCATGAAGGCAATCACGTGACCGACCCCATACGGGCAGCGACAGCCAATCCGACGGCGGCAACACGTCACGTGATCTTTATTAATATGAGGGCAGCGTGGCTGTGCAGCAACAGCCAATCAGAAGGCTCCATTCTTATCACGTGATCTCCATTCACAAGCAGGTGGCATTGCGGGATAGCAACATCTAATCAGAAAACTCCATTTATATCACGTGATCTCCATTCAGAAGCAGCTGTAGCAACATCCAATCAGACGGCAGCGCTCTCGTCACGTGATCTCCATTCAAGAGCAGGCAGCGTAGAGGCATAACTCCATCCAATCAGACTGCACCGCTCCCATCACGTGATCTCCATTCACAAGCAGGCGGCATTGCGGGATAGCAACATCCAATCAGACGGCACCACTACCATCACGTGATCCCTATTCACAAGCAGGCGGCGTAGTGACTCCATTCACAAGCAGTCAGCGGCGTAGCTCCACCCAGTCAGACAGCTCCACTCCAATCACGTGATCCCCATTCACAAGCAGTCAGGGGCGTAGCTCCACCCAATCATACAGCTCCACTCCCATCACGTGTCCTCTGATTGAATACGCAAATCGGGTGGGCGGGGCTTCGCTTGCGTGGGCGCGGCCTGACGGGCGCTTCTGATTGGAGGAGCTGGCGCAGGCGCTGTGTGTACTGAGCCTCGCTCTCGTGTTGTTCCTTTGGAGGCCTCCCGGCCGGCAGGTGGCGCTGCGCCGCCAGCAGCAGCTCCGAACAACCATAGAGACGGAGCGGGTCCACGCCCACAGACCAGATCATAGAGATCAGGTACTCCGAGTAGTGGGAGCTGGATAGAGGGGATATAGGGGAGTTATATAGGGGGTTATATAGGGGATAT
>NW_015440491.1:0-1571 GCF_001577835.2 Coturnix japonica | reverse complement strand
TCCCCCCATATCACCCCATAGATCCCATTATAACCCCATAGACCCCATATATCCCCCATAGACCCCCATTATAACCCCATATAACCCCATATACCGGCACAGCCCGGCCTGCCCCACATCTGTGGGTCTCCCACATGGGGCGTCGTGGGGGGGGGCACCCGGCGGCTCCTTCAGCTCCTCCAACCAACAGCCGCCTTCATATGGGGGTCAAAAGGTCAGGGGGTGAAAGGTCACGAGGTCAAAAGGTCACGGGGTCAAAGGTTAAAAGGTCACGGGGTCAAAGGTTACCTCCGGGTGGGGGGGTGACTCCAGGTGGGGGCTCAGTGTCGTACGAGACTCCGCCCACCTGGGGGGAGGAGCCAAGAATGGACCAATCAGAGAGCGGGATCCAGCGGGACTCCCAGACACTAGGGGGCGCTATAGGGGAGCACTGGAGACGCTCTATCGCACACAGCGCTGCCATAGAGACACATAGGGATCCATAGGGACCCATAGGGACACATAGGGACACATAGGGACCCATAGAGACCTATAGGGATCCATAGGGACCCATAGAGACCCATAGGGACACATAGGGACCCATAGAGACCCATAGAGACCCATTAAGACCCATAGAGCCCCATAGGGACTCATAGAGACACATAGGGTGCAGTTCCTCCTCCCCACCTGCAGGAGGCGCTATATAGACCCATAGGGACCCATAGAGACCCCACAAAGACCCCATAGAGACCCACAGAGACCCCACAGGGACCACTAAAGACCCATAGAGACCCATAGGGACCTATAGGAACCCATAGAGACCCATAGGGACCCTTAGGGACCCATAGCAACCCATAAAGACCCACAGAAACCCATAGGGACCCATAGGGTGCTATTACCCCTCCCCACCTGCAGGAGGCGCTATATAACCCCATAGATCCCTATATAACCCCATAGAGCCCTATATTAGGGTGCAGTTCCCCCTCCCCACCTGCAGGAGGCGCTATATAGACCCATAGATCCCTATATAACCCCATTGGATGCAATGACTCCTCCCCACCTGCAGGAGGCGCTATATAACCCCATAGAGCTCTATATAACCCCATAGATCCCATATAACCCCATAGGGTGCCATTACTCCTCCCCACCTGCAGGAGGCGCTATATAACCCCATTGGATGCAATGACTCCTCCCCACCTGCAGGAGGCGCTGTAGTCTCGCGATATCCCAGTCCCGCAGGTGGAAGGCGCAGTGCCGCGGGTGGTGGGCGTGAAGAGAAGGACGCAACGTGCAGCGGGGGAGGGAGCAGCGCTGCCATGGAAACCGGGACAGCCAATGGGAACGCGGCGACAGTGATTGACAGGTGGGGGGGCAGAGCGATACGTAGGGACACATAGGGACATATAGAGACCCATAGAGACCCATAGGGACACATAGGGACACACAGAACCCTATAACCCCCCATATCTCCCCATATCCCCCCATATAATCCCATAGTGACCCCACAACCCATATCCCCCCATGTATTCCCTATATGACCCCATATCCCCCCGTATATCCCCTATATAACCCCATACCTCTATATCCGATAT
>NW_015440490.1:5577-6595 GCF_001577835.2 Coturnix japonica | reverse complement strand
CTATAGGAAGCCCCCACCCCATAACTGACCCCTTTTATTCCCCCCCCAGCCTGAACCTACAGAAGAAGACATTGAAAAAAACCCCGAACTGAAAAAGCTTCAAATCTACGGGGCCGGCCCCAAAATGTTGGGGTTGGGGTTGGTGGCCAAAGACAAAACCCTAAGGAAAAAAGGTAGCGGGGTTATGGGGTTTAATGGGGACACGTGGGGTGACCCTAAATCCAAACCCTATAGGGAAAGAGGGGGTTTAATGGGGCCCCATTGGGTGACCCTAAATCCAAACCCTATAGAGAAAGAGTGGGGTTAAGAGGGGCTCCATTGGGTGACCCTAAATCCAAACCCTATAGATAAAGAGGGGTTTAATGGGGCCCCATTGTGTGACCCTAAATCCAAACCCTATAGATAAAGAGGGGGTTTAATGGGGCCACATTGGGTGACCCTAAATCCAAACCCTATAGATAAAGAGGGGTTTAATGGGGCCACATTGGGTGACCCTAAATCCAAACCCTATAGAGAAAGAGGGGGTTAAAAGGATCCTATTGGGTGACCCTAAATCCAAACCCTATAGAGAAAGAGGGGGTTTAATGGGGCCATGTTGGGTGACCCTAAATCCAAACCCTATAGAGAAAGAGGGGGGTTAAATGGGGCCCCGTTGGGTGACCCTAAATCCAAACCCTATAGAGAAAGAGGGGCCTCGTTGGGTGACCCTAAATCCATATCCTATAGATAGAAGGGTTTAAAGGGGTTCCCATTGTGTGACCCTAAATCCAAACCCTATAGAGAAAGAGGGGGTTTAATGGGGCCCCATTGGGTGACCCTAAATCCAAACCCTATAGATAAAGAGGGGTTAAATGGGGCCCCGTTGGGTGACCCTAAATCCAAACCCTATAGATAAAGAGGGGGTTAAGAGGGGCCCCATAGGTTGACCCTAAATCCAAACCCTATAGAGAAAGAGGGGGTTTAATGGGGCTACATTGGGTGACCCTAAATCCAAACCCTATAGAGAAAGAGGGGGTTT
>NW_015440490.1:0-1227 GCF_001577835.2 Coturnix japonica | reverse complement strand
CCCCTAAATGAACCAATTTTACCCTAAAAGGACCAATTTTACCCCCTAAATGGACCAATTTTTCCCTAAAAGGACCAATTTCACCCCATAATGAACCAATTTTACCCCAAAACGAACCAATTTTACCCATAATGAACCCAATTCCCCCCCCATCCCCTTATAACCCCACCACCCTATATCACCCCCCGTACCCAAACCTAAAGGATTTCACCCCAAAAAACCCAAAGGATTTCACCCCAAAAAACCCAAACCTAAAGGATTTAAAACCCCAAACCTAAAGGATTTCACCCCAAAATAACCCAAACCTGAAGGATTTCACCCCAATTTTACCCAAACCTGAAGGATTTCACCCCAAAATAACCCAAACCTAAAGGATTTCACCCCAAACCTAAAGGATTTCACCCCAGTTTTACCCAAACCTGAAGGATTTACAACCCCAAACCTAAAGGATTTCACCCCAAAAAACCCAAACCTGAAGGATTTAAAACCCCAAACCTGAAGGATTTCACCCCAAAATAACCCAAACCTAAAGGATTTAAAAACCCAAATCTAAAGGATTTCACCCCAAAAAACCCAAACCTAAAGGAATTAAAACCCCAAACCTAAAGGATTTCCCCCCAATTATTTTCCCCACCCCGGCTGATTCCCCACGCATTGCAGGTGGACTCGTACGTGTGTCGAATCTGCTCCCGTGGTGACGATGACGACAAGCTGCTGCTGTGCGACGGCTGCGACGACAACTACCACATCTTCTGCCTGCTGCCCCCCCTGCCCGAGACCCCAAAGGGGGTCTGGCGCTGCCCCAAATGCGTCGTGGCGGTGAGGGGGGGTGGGACCCCCAAACAACCCCAGCATCCCCCTATTGACTCCTTATATTGGGGAGGGGGCACAGGGACCCCCAAACAACCCCTCCAACCCACCCCAGCATCCCCCTATTGCCTGCTCATATTGGGGAGGGGGCTGGGGATGGGGGAGCACTGAGTTATGGCTGTGGGGTGGGATGGTGTGGGGTTGGGATCCCATAGGGTTGTGGGTTTATAGGGCTGGGACCCCATAGGGGTGTTGGGACCCCCATTGCCTTATTATAGGGGGTTTGGGACCCCCAGAGATCCCAAAGGGGGTCTGGCGCTGCCCCAAATGCGTCGTGGCGGTGAGGGGGGGTGGGACCCCCAAACAACCCCATATTGACTGCTCATATTGGGGAGGGGGCGCAGGGACCCCCAGCAT
>NW_015440489.1:5503-6636 GCF_001577835.2 Coturnix japonica | reverse complement strand
GGATTTAATGGGGGCTCAATGGGGTCAATGGGATTTAATGGGGGCTCAATGGGGTCAATAGGATTTAATAGGGGCTCAATGGGGTCAATAGGATTTAATGGGGGCTCAATGGGGTCAATAGGATTTAATGGGATGTAATGGGGACACATTGGGGCCAATAGGATTTAATGGGGGGACATTGAGGTCAATGGGATTTAATGGGGGGTCAATGGGGTCAATGGGATGTAATGGGATTTAATGAAGGCTCAATGGGGTCAATAGGATTTAATAGGGCTCAATGGGGTCAATAGGATTTAATGGGGGCTCAATGGGGTCAATGGGATTTAATGGGGGCTCAATGGGGTCAATGGGATGTAATAGGGTTTAATGGGGGGACATTGGGGTCAATAGGATTTAATGGGGGGACATTGGGGTCAATGGGATCGTTATTACACTGATATGGCCCGGGATTAAAGGTTGATTAACACTGATACGGCCCCAATGGGATTAATGGGATTAATGGGATT
Organism: Coturnix japonica; assembly: GCF_001577835.2. Classification (NCBI taxonomy): domain Eukaryota; kingdom Metazoa; phylum Chordata; class Aves; order Galliformes; family Phasianidae; genus Coturnix; species Coturnix japonica. The sequence goes on along the minus strand of NW_015440489.1, from coordinate 6,130 downwards.
AATGGGATTCAACGTGCCGCCATATTGGGACCCCAATTCATTTATATTGAAGCCAATGGGGGGCCAAGATGGCGGCCGCCATGCTTCTCTTCCGGCGCACGCTCTGACGTCATCACAAAGCGCCGCCATACACAGCGAGGACCAAAATGGCGGACGCGATGCTTCACTTCCGGCGCACGCGCTTGACGTCATCACAAAGCGCCGCCCGGCACACCAAGATGGCGGACGCTAAGTGTCCCCCCCCCCCCGCGCTCGTATTGGTTACAATGAAGCCGGAAGTAGCGCTGTGATTGGTGGCTCAGCCAGCCAATGGGAATAGCGGAAGTGGTTAAAAGGGGGCGGGTTTTGGTGGGCTGACGTCACTTCCGGCGCGGGAGCGGAGCGGCGCGAAAGTTTGGGGGGGGGGGGGGAGCGGGGGAAAGGGAACGAGCTGCCCGCCGCCGGATGTGACGTCACGGGACCGGAAGTATGGACGGGAAGGTCACGTGGTGAGTGTGGGGGGCCGCCATGTTGGTTTTGGGGCCTATAAGGGGGGATATGGGGCCTATGGGGGCCGCCATTTTGGATTTGGGGCCTGTAGGGTGGTTTGTGGGGCCTATAGGGGGGGTATGGGGTCTATGGGGGTCG
>NW_015440489.1:0-4094 GCF_001577835.2 Coturnix japonica | reverse complement strand
AGATGGCCGACACAAGCCATCCCAGAAGGCTTTGCGGTGACAAGATGGCTGCCACCCTTTATTAGCATCCCTTGAGGTGCCAAGATGGCTGCCACAAACCTTCCCAGCATCCCTTGTGGTGACAATATGGCCGCCACCCCTTCCCAGCATCCCTTGCGGTGCCAAGATGGCCGCCGACCCTTCCCAGCATGCCTTGTGGCAACAATATGGCTGCCGACCCTTCCCAGAAGGTCTTGGGGTTCCAAGATGGCCGACAACCCTACCCAGAAGGCCTTGGGGTGCCAAGATGGCCGCCGACCTATCCCAGTAGACACTGCGGCACCAAGATGGCCGACACCCCTTCCCTGAAGGCCTTGGGGTTCCAAGATGGCCGACACCCCTTCCCAGAAGGCCTTGGGGTTCCAAGATGGCTGACACCCCTTCCCAGAAGGCCTTGGGGTTCCAAGATGGCTGACACCCCTTCCCATTAGGCCTTGGGGTGACAAGATGGCCGCCACCCCTTCCCATAAGGCCTTGGGGTTCCAAGATGGCCGACACCCCTTCCCATAAGGCCTTGGGGTCCCAAGATGGCTGACACCCCTTCCCAGAAGGCCTTGGAGCTCCAAGATGGCCGACAACCCTACCCAGAAGGCCTTGGAGTTCCAAGATGGCCGACAACCCTACCCAGAAGGCCTTGGGGTTCCAAGATGGCTGCCACCCCTTCCCAGCATCCCTTGCAGTGCCAAGATGGCTGCCATCCTTCTTTTCCCTTATGGGTCTTACAAGATGGCCGCCAACCCTTCCCAGCATCCCTTACAGCAACAAGATGGCCGCCACCCCTTCCCAGAAGCCCTTGCGGTGCCAAGACGGTCGCCTACCCATCCCAGTAGACACTGTGGCACCAAGATGGCCGCCACCAGCCCTTCCCAGAAGGCTTTGCGGTGACAAGAGGGCTGCCACCCCTTCCCAACATCCCTTGCAGCACCAAGATGGCCGCCACACTTCCTTTTACTCAGTGCCAAGATGGCCGCCACCCCTTCCCAGAAGCCTTTGCGGTCCCAAGATGGCCAACACCACTTCCCATAAGGCCTTGGGGTTCCAAGATGGCCGACACTCCTTCCCAGAAGGCCTTGGGGTTCCAAGATGGCGGACACCCCTTCCCATAAGGCCCTGGGGTGCCAAGATGGCCGCCGACCTATCCCAGTAGACACTGCTGCACCAAGATGGCTGCCACCCCTTCCCATAAGGCCTTGGGGTTCCAAGATGGCCGACACCCCTTCCAAGAAGGATTTGGGGTGTCAAGATGGCTGCCACCCCTTCCCATAAGGCCTTGGGGTGCCAAGATGGCCGCCGACCTATCCCAGTAGACACTGTGGCACCAAGATGGCCGACACCCCTTCCCAGAAGGCCTTGGGGTGCCAAGATGGCCGCCACCCCTTCACAACATCCCTTGTGGCAACAAGATGGCCGCCAACCCTTCCCAGAAACCCTTGCGGTGCCAAGATGGCGGCCATTCTATCTCCCCCCCATTGCCTCCCATTGTCCCCCATATCCCCCCATAGACCCCATATTACCCCCCATATCCCCCTATATCCCCCNTATATGTCCCTATCCCCCTGCAGTTCCCCCTCCGCCCTCCGGGTGGCGCTGTGTGCCTGTTGGCATGTCCTTCGTCGCCGTCGTCTTCGTCACCTCCCTCGTGTCCTGGCCCTATTGGAGGCCGTGCTCAAAGCCGCCCCCAACGCCGTCACCCCACAACATGGCGTCCGCCTCCGCCTCGGCCTGCAGGCTGCCGTGAGTACAGCAAGATGGCCGACACAAGCCATCCCAGAAGGCTTTGCGGTGACAAGATGGCTGCCACCCTTTATTAGCATCCCTTGAGGTGCCAAGATGGCTGCCACCCCTTCCCAGCATCCCTTGCGATGACAAGATGGCCGCCGACCCATCCCAGAATGCCTTGGGGTTCCAAGATGGCCGACACCCCTTCCCAGAAGGCCTTGGGGCTCCAAGATGGCCGACAATCCTTCCCATAAGGCCTTGGGGTTCCAAGATGGCCGACACCCCTTCCCAGAAGGCCTTGTGGTATTAAAATGGATGCCAACAATCCTTCCCAGCATCCCTTGCGGTCCCAAGATGGCTGCCGCCCCTTCCCAGCATGCCTTGAGGTGCCAAGATGGCTGCCTACCCATCCCAGTAGACACTGCTGCACCAAGATGGCTGCCACCCCTTCCCATAAGGCCTTGGGGTGCCAAGATGGCCGCCGACCTATCCCAGTAGACACTGCGGCACTAAGATGGCCGCCAATCCTTCACAGCATCCCTTGCGGCACCAAGATGGCCGCCACACTTCCTTTCCCTCGGTGCCAAGATGGCTGACACCTCTTCCCAGAAGGCCTTGGGGTGCCAAGATGGCCGCCAACGACCCTTCCCAGCATCCCTTGCGGCAACAAGATGGCCGCCACCCCTTCCCAGAAGGATTTGGGGTGTCAAGATGGCCGACACAAGCCATCCCAGAAGGCCTTGGGGTTCCAAGATGGCCGACAACCCTACCCAGCATCCCTTGCGGTGCCAAGATGGCTGCCATTCTATCTCCCCCATTGTACCCCGTATCACCCCATAACCACCCATATCCCCCCATAGACCCCATTTTCCCCATACCCCCATATCCCCCTAAATATCCCCCTAAATATCCCCCCAAGACCCCCCCTATATCCCATAGACCCCATAGACCCCATACAAGCCCCCATAGACCCACCATATCCCCCCATTTTAGACCCCCCATAGCCCCATGATTACCCCCATATTTCCCCATATTACCACCCTTATAACCCCATATCCCCCCAAACCCCATTACCCCCCATATCCTCCTATATCCCCCCAGTATACCCCCTATATTCCCACCATATCCCCTAATATCCCCCTTATATCCCCCCCATAACCCCACCAATACCCTTATAGAATCCCCCATCATATGACCCCATCATGTACGCATCCGTACACCCCCCATAGACCCTGAATCAGTCTCTCCCCTCCCAACCTCACGGCACTTACCTAGGTCCGACCCCCCCATATCCCCCATCAATCTCATAACCAACCAATCCCACCCCCGTCGTCAACTTTAATCCCCCCCAAAAATTACTCCCCCATATTGCCCTTAACCTATATCACCCATTAGACCCCATAGACACCCCCATATCCCCTTCTATCTTATCACACACCCTATATGCCCCACCCCATAACCCCTATTATCCCCCCAATAAACCAGCCCACATTATTCCGCACCCCCTATATTCCCCATAGACCACCCCAACTACTATCCCCCTTCCATAGACCCATACAGAAAATTACTTAACGCTAATCCCACTTATTATCCAGCATCCCCCCAAATAGACCCACCCCATATCCCCTCATATCCCCCATATCCCCCCCATCTCCCCCATAGACCCCATATGATCCCCCTATATCCCACCCATAGTAGACCCCCATAGTACCCCCATTTTAGGACCCCCATTATCCCCCAATATTACCCCCTATATCCCCCATATCCCCCCCATTGTCATACCCCTATATCCCCCTACTATCCCCCTATATCCCACCCTATCCCCCATTATTAGACCCCCCTATATCCCCCATAGAGCCCAATATACCCCCATTTATCCCCCTCTGACCCCCGCGTAAAAAAATACCCCCCATATCCCCCCAACAAAATAATTATCCGCCCAAACCAGTATCCCCCCATAATCCCCCCATTATCCTCCCCATATCCCCCATTATCCCCCCATATCCCCCTATATCCCCCATATCCCCCCCATATCCCCCTATTATCCCCCCATATCCCCCCATTGCTATCCCACCATATCCCCCAAATATCCCCCATATTGCCCCGTCATATCCCCCCATAACTCCCATATTACCCGCACCACTAGACCCCATAGACCCCATAACCCCACCATATACCCCATCATTGCCCCCATCATGTCACGTAGAGTGATCATATCCCCACCCCCTCCTAACCTTTATAAACACACGAGTATATAATACCTCCCAGATATGCACACTCACCTACCATATCCCCCCACTGAACCCATATAACCCTCCATATCCCCCCCTATCACG
>NW_015440488.1:7457-11493 GCF_001577835.2 Coturnix japonica | reverse complement strand
CTCCTTTCCTGTGTTGCCCCTTTTGTCCGCTGCTCTTCTTTCTTACCTGCATCCTTTCTCATTCCTCTCTTCTGCTCTTCTTTAGTTCCGTCTTACCTGTATCCGCTCTTCCCGTCTCCTGCTCTTCTCCTGCTCTGCTAAGTGTCCAATGCCTGCACCGCAGCTCTATGTCGGAATTAGTTTTGGTGTGCAGAAACGGTAATCCAGGCATAGATTTGTACGAGAGAATTTCTACTTTGTATTTCTGTTTCTGGGAATATTTGAACTGGTTGAACAATGTCTGACTTAAAGTGAGGGTGCAGCGTAGCTTTAGCCTTTATGGGCGTGTTTGCCAGAGCACAAAGCATCAACAAGCACGGGGTAGCACCAGCTTGAAACAGGGGAAGCAGTTAGCTCCCACAAAACCCCCAAATGGAGTCCCAAGGGGATGAGATGTAGCTGACGTTGGCAGTATTAAAAGTAGTTTTCCGGGATCCGTGTGTTCTAGGGCTCAGGACCAGGTCTGTCACTGTGGCTGCTTTCACAGGACACCCCCAGCCCTCCTTAGGACCCACAGCGAGCATGTCGGTGACAAATGTGCCACTGAGTGACAGCATCAGGTTGGGAATGTGTGGAACATATCTCCCTGGGCAGAGCCTAGCAGCGTGGGGTTGTGGGGGAAGGTCAGCTCCAAAGGGAAAGCCCCCCCCAACCATGGGAAGAAGGATAGTGTAATGCCTTGGGTGAGATGCTGGAGAGCGGGAAATGAATGAGGTTAGAATGTGCCACCTGGGTACTGTCTGAACCTCCTCCCTCATGGCAAGTGCTGTCCAGAGCTCTCCAGTTGGCCAGGAGGAAAACAAGGCAGCAGAGTTGTTGACAGCAGCAATGGTGATGGAGATCTTCAGGCTAGAGGAGCTCTTGTCTTGCTGCAGCCACCCCAGCATCCCTTGCCAGCTGTGCTGTGCCCAAACTCATCCTCGCTGATCCATGCCAGCAGATCATCGATGCCTGCCACATCCTCTGGGGTGCCTGCGCTTGTTGTCACTGCTGGAACAGCAGTCTGGAAAAAGCAATCTGGAAAAGTAAGTTCTTTGTACTTGAAAACTTCTCAGTTCCTTCTGATCTCGATATACAAAGTAGTTCCAAGTCCCTGTAGCTTTTGTGTTTTCTTTTGCAGAAGGACGCTCTGCCACAGCCTGCTGAACTTTTTAGAGGGTAAATTTAGTTTGCATGCTATGTTAAAGGAAATGTCTGAGTTGAAAGAAGAGTAATCCCCATTGAGTTTTAGTGTGTGAGGATGGTAGGTATGGGAAGGATTGGAGGCATGGCATTGTTTTCAGCAGGATTGCCTACCATTTTGCTTTTGTGTGTGTGAGGCATAGATGAGATTCACAAAGCTGTGTGTATATGCCGCTGAACTGGATGATGGCATTTTTACTGCCTGGGAACACGTGGAAAGTTTCCTACATGGAAATGGTTTAAATCATTATGCTAAACTGGTTTACTTTGTCAGCATCACAGGGGCTTAATTGTATGTGGATCGTTCTTAGGAGTGAAACTGTTGATCAGATTAGCAGATCAGATAGCATGTCACCTTGTTCATTTTTCACAGTATTTTTCGTTGCCTAGGAAGTGGCTGACATTTCTTAACTGCTGTGCAAATGCTTTCAGTTATACAACGTCACTTTGGCACTTAGTTTTATGTAGCACAGCAGCAATGACATCGAGGTTCTCCGAGGCCTTAGGTGGTTTTCTGTTGTTTTATTTGGACTAGCTATTCCGTCAGAAGATGTGCTGTCCCTGAGTCAAACAGTCAGACCGCCCTAAATTTGCATCTGCAAGAGGCACATTCTGAAGTTTTTTTTCCCCGTTATCTCATTTCTAAGATGGTGGAGCAATTTCATCAAGTCTGTAGTCTGTGTAGTGGAGGTGAGAAAGCTGTCAGGTAGTGTGGTTGTTGAAAAGCCTGATGTGGAAAAAGAAAATTAATGTGTTGCCCTGATGTTTGATAGGAGCAGTTACTGGAGCATAAAGGTGAAGATGGATGGAATCAGCTCTTTGATATGATTCAAACAGAACTCTATGCAAGACCAGACGATATCTACCTTAACATCAGACTGGTTGCTCTCTACCGTTCAAATAATAGATTAAGAGATGCTGTGCTTCATTGTCAGGAGGCAGAAAATCAAATACCTCTGGAGACAAGCTTGGAATTGTGTTCCTGTGTCGTAAAGACACAAGATATTTCATCATCTTTTGATCCTGTCACAATCTTCCGTACCCACAAAACTGGTCATAGTCTCTTAGTTTCGTTCCACTGACAGCTATTGCTCAAGGGATTTCACTCCTCCAAAGGATGAAAATCTATTGAAGCCAATTGTTTAATGGGGATTTTCTTCCTCAAGTTAAGCCTTGTTTATTTTCTAACCTCAGGTTTAAGCTAGATAGAGCAGCTCCATCAAGGAGAGAACTGTTCAGGCAGTGGATTCCTGGAACTTCACTGCTGACGGATATGTTAATGCCTGACCTGTGAAACTCAGTTTGGTAGAAGTGTGTTCTGGACGAGTGATGTCCTTGCCTTCACAGAAAGATGGTGGTTCCTCATCCTCTGATGAACTTTATTTTTCAGGAATACCTTGGCTCATCCCTGGACTTGGAGTCTGATAAAAATAATTGGAGAGCTATCAAGAAAGATCATCTGCTGGCTTATTCTAGCTTGGTTAAAATGACACTTGCTTCTAGAGATGTTCGAGAATGCAGAGAGGCACTTGAAAGGTATTGTTTTAACTTTTCTGTATTCTTTTAAGCAAACAAACGGAAACAATCCAGAACAGAATATGTTTTTCTTAGTCACAGAGCATCTAGCAGGCATCAGTTCACCCGAGTAACCAGTCTGTGGACAAGAGAGGAGTTTCTCTGTACTAACCACAAATAAAGGTTCTTAGAAGGCTTGAAGCCCAAGCTATGTATTTGCCCAAGCTACAAGCCTTGGAGAAGACTTGCGATATCCTGGGTCTTTTGTCTTCTGTCTCTTCAGTAAGAGAACATTATTCTATACTTCAGCAGTGGACCAGTTTTGTCCTGGTCAACTTAATGTAACCTGCAGTGAAATAGTGAAGAACTGTAAGTGCAAATGGGAAGCAGAAGGCCACCCTCAGTAAGAACATTCTCCTTCAGGGAAACTGGTAGGGCCAGCTAATCCAGCTGACTTCAAGGTGTATCATCTGTAGCGTAGCTGGAGTAGTGCAAAACAATGTTTGTAGACAATTCCTTGGCAAAGTTCTATGTTCCATTCTTCCCATTATGTTTTCTTTCATGCTGATTTCTACTGACTTCAGCTGATTTCACTTACATAAATGAAGGTAAGTAAATAAAGAAAAATAAATGAAGAGCTTTGGGAATTTGAGGCTCTTGTCCTGCTTTCTTGCGCAACTCAAGTTTAAACAGCTGAGATGGTAGTAGCAGTTGAATCATGAAGTTACTCGGTCCACAGTTAAATAACACTGATCCAAAGCATGCAATGGCTTTTACCAGGACTTAGTTGAAAATGAGTCTTCTCTGCCTTCTAGTTTTGATCATCTCCTTCACTCTGTGAAACAGTATGTGAGAGAACCCGAGGAGCTGTCTCACTCCTTCCTGGAAATGAAAGGGCAGCTATACATGCATGCTGGAACGTTTCTGCTAAAACTGGCCCAGAACAACGAGGTGCAGTGGAGAGATGCGCGTCAACTGGCAGCATTGTGTTATTTGAAAAGTTTCAACGTAAGTCACTTTTCACTTTCTGCCTCTAGTTAGTGCAGTTCTTGACCACTCCTGCTGCACGTGTGTGGAACACCTGCATTCCAAAGATTAGCAAGTGCTTGTATGGCTCCCTCCTCACTAAGTCTTACTCTTCCACATGTCTTTAAGTGATTTCAAATGTTGTGGAGGAAATAAGCACATAATCAACTCTTTCTCTTGTCAGAAGTAAAACACCTCCTAAAGGCTGATGGGTGCATTTCCTACAGTTGGATCATTCCCTGTTCTGTAATACAGCTGAAAACACACCATTAAC
>NW_015440488.1:4797-6706 GCF_001577835.2 Coturnix japonica | reverse complement strand
GTAACAGCTGTTCAGCGTAGCCTTCACCAGTACAAGAGGGTGATGTGCATGAAGCTTCACCTGATGCTTGTTGCTGGGAGGTGGTATTGTCATGCCAGGTTCTGAAGAATTTCTCACATGCTTCCTGCTTCCACACTGTTGTCTTCTGGTGTGTTCTGATTCATTTCCAGTTGAAGCTGTCTGTTTAGCCTTTTGTGTCTGAACTAGAAAGTGTTCAGAGGAAGTCACATATAGCTTTATTGTAACACACAAGTACAGTTTCCAAGCATGAAGATACAGTAATTCTAGGATGAAATGCTGAGACCTGATGGTGAAGTCTGGCTTAGAAACTGAGTGTCAGAAAGTTCGAAGTAGTCTTCTACTTAGCTGTTGGCTTTCAGAGGTGTTTAGATTATTAAATCTCAAACAATCTAGCAGGGTGCAAAGCAATATGACTTATGGCCCTTTCTCTTTATAGATGTAGCTAAAGGGAAATATGTGTAGCATATAGGCAATTGTTAAAATAACTTTTTCACTTGCCCCAAGAAACATCAAGGCTTGAAACAGATGCTCCTGAATCCATTTGCCTGTTGGACCTTGAAGTAAGTAAACTTTCCAAGTTGTTAAATGCAATTCAATGTTATTTTTTCTTATTTCTTTTCTGTTCTTTTCTTTATTTGGTACCTAATATTTTGTTATTGTTGTTGTTTATTTATCTTTACAAAAACAGGTATTTTTACTCGGGATGGTGTTCACTAGCAGCTTACAATTGCAAGAGAAGTTTAAGATTCAGAATGAAACGCACCAGCCTCCTTTCTTAGCTTTACTGCTGTGCAAACAGTACTATACTGAGAGGCAAAGATCCTGGTGTGATGCTGCTTGCACTCTTATGCAGAAAATAAACACGTAAGAATTCTTCAGTTTGGGAATATTTGAAACAAGCCTTCAGACAGCTTCTGAATTGATTCCTGTGGATTGTGTAAAACTAGTTTGTTTTGGCTGTGAATGTTTTGTTGCAGTAAGGGTTTGAGACACATAAGAGCTTTGTAAAAATGGGCTTTATGTTTCTAGTAGAGCATTTCTAATTAGGAGCGAGGTTAGAACCAAAGTTCTAAGTTGTTATTTTCATTAAATAATATTTCATTAAATATTACTGGAAAAAAATTCTGATTAGTTTGGAAACCATCAGAAAGAACAAAAATATTCCTGAACTGACTGATCCTCTCTTTAGACATTTCTGTAATGTGGACATTCAGGTGCAGATTGAATTGAATTACAAGCTTTTGGTTCTGGCTTATCCCGGAAGATGGCTAAGCATGATGTCCTACTGTACAGAACACCCCTTTGGCCAGTTTAAGTCAGCTGTCCTAATTCTGTTCTCTTCCAACTCCTTGGATCCTTAGCTGAGAATGGCTTTGGTTCTGTACAACATGCTTAGCAGGTACGACAAAGATCAGTGTGTTATCAACATTGCTATTCTCCTAGAACCAACACATCAGATCATCCCAGACACACTGAAGGAAACAGTGAACTCCCTAAGCACCAGCTTTCTTGGAAAAGTATTTTCTTGTCTTAGAGGAAAATGAGTAATGTCATTAACCTCCTCCCACATGATTACTTCCAGGATGCACTAGCTGTTCCAAGTATCCACGTGTATATTAGATATGACTGTCTTTCGCTTTGCTTGTAGGTCTTTCAGGTTGCAGCCTATGAAGAAGAGGCACGTATAGCACTTGCAGTGCTGGATGCAGTTGAAGGCAAAACTGATGATGCTTTCCTAGCATTTGAAGCTATGAAGAATGTGGTTCACACTGGAATCTTGCCGAGGTTGGTTCCTAGCTTGCATTACCCCAAATGCTTTTTTGTTACTTGCATTCCAGCTGATTCTCATTAATCTAAATACTGTTGCTTAGCTTTGCCAAAGAAAGGC
>NW_015440488.1:0-1022 GCF_001577835.2 Coturnix japonica | reverse complement strand
CAGAGATAATGCTATTAAGAAGCATGCAGGCTGAGCTCTGGGAAGCAATTATGGCAAAGCCAGCTGCCAAGGGTTAATGCTTATCAAGTGAATTCCAGTGAAACAAGATAGGAGTCTGGATTGGATGGGGGGAGGGGGGATTTGTTGTTGTTTGTTTGTTTGTTTGCTTTCATCTTTGTGTGTGTTTCCATCAGTTTGTTTTTTAAATACTCCTTAGTTTCTTTAAAAAATAATTAAAACAATTCCAAATAAGCGTGGCACCATTGAACTTATAACCCCAGATGAGCTTATTTTAGCGCATTTATTAACAGCTCCATCAACAGCACAATTCTAGGCTAAGAATTATTCCTTTTGCATTACTGCTGGGAAAAAACAAAAAATAAAAATAAATAATAAAAATAATGATAAGAAAAAGCTTTATTGATTATCAGTAGAAATTCCTCAATTAATTTCCAAAAAGGAACTTCACAGACATTAAACATTTGCTCATATCCTCCTGATATATCTCATAAAGAAGGATCACTGGGACCCAGCTCCATTCTAGGTATTTACATTAGCCTACTTATGGCCTGTTTTGCTTGCACGTGACTCACGCTCGGAAGAATTTCCTTTTCCAAAGTATCTCATTGGGCTTCAGAGATGCTCTGCTCAGAAAAACACAATATTCCTATTTTAAGAACAAACACTCCCATCTTGTTAAGTTTACTGAAAGCTTTAAAACCCAATGAGATAAGAAAAGAAATGCAAAGTCTAGCAACACAGTCTAACAGCAGGGTGCAGAACACCTTTAAGTGTCTAGATTTCACGGGCTCATTTCTTCTTGACTGTACGATGCTCATACATGATTTAAAATCTAAGCAAGCAGCTTTCCCTCGGTCCTGCAGAAATCTGTGTGCACAGACACAGACACTACAGCCTGAAAGGCATTTCATCCAATAGATAATCCCAGGAAAACCAGGCCTTTATTTTTATCCAGTTGTGTGTCTGGGGGAATGAGATCAGCTGCCTAGTGGTAAAATAGC
>NW_015440487.1:4229-6748 GCF_001577835.2 Coturnix japonica | reverse complement strand
CCGGAGCAAGATGTTAGACAAGTAAGCTCCGCCCCTAATTAACCCCTAATTAGCCCCTAATTAGCCATACCCACCTAATTAGGCCCCACCCCCTTCATTAAGCCAAACCACCCATTGAAGATCTATGGGACAAGCTGGCCACGCCCCCTCCTTTAAGCCACGCCCCCTTTAGGCCACGCCCCTCTCTGAAGCCCAGCCCCCTTTTATTGGCTCCGCCCCCTCCTCATTGGTGGCCATTGAGATCAAGCCCCGCCCACTCCATCCAGGCCACGCCCACCATCCTCAAGCCACGCCCCCTATTTTAATTAGCTCCTTCCCTCTCATTGGCCACGCCCCCATAATAGTCTCCACCCACTTTTCCCATAAACCAATGGGAAACCAGCTGCTACCACAGGTCACGCCCCTTTGATTAGGCCACGCCCCTTACACAGGCCACGCTCCCTTGATTAGGCCACGCCCCCTTTTAAAGCCACGCCCCCTTTAAAGCCACGACCCTTCTGATTGGCTCAGCTCCCCCCAGTGATTCCCTATGGAAGCCAATAAGCCCCGCCCCCTTTTTAGGCCACGCCCCCTTGCATAGACCACACCCACACAAGCCCCTCCCATCTGCATAAGCCCCGCCCCCTGCTATAACAACCAAAGGAAGCTAAGCCCCGCCCCCTTTTGCTAAGCCCCGCCCCCTCCCTCAGGCTCAGCGAATCACTGACCAGGGACGGAGCTCAGATCCGCGCCCACATCCGATTGGTGCTGGAGGTAAGCCCCGCCCCCCTCATTAGCATAAATTAGCATACTCATTAACCCTTTAAAGGACATTTAACCTTTTGTTTTTAATTAACCCTTTGTTATCGCAGGGCCTGAGGGAGCTGCAAGGCCTACAGGATCCCCCAGATGACCCCTGACCTATGACCTTGTGTGACCCTTGACCTCTGACCTCGGGGTCACCTGTGACCTTGAGTTACCTTTGACCTCTGACCCATTTTGGGGGGGGGGAGGAGAGGAACCGGAAGCTGCTGTTGAGAATTGGGTGTAAATGTGGAGTAATGGGGCAATAAATATGGAGTAACGTTGGAGTAAATGCGGAGTAATGGAGGTAATGTGGAGTAAAGTGGGTGTAAATGTGGAGTAATGGGGATAATGGGGAGTAAATGGGGTTAAAGTGGGAGTAAATGTGGAGTAATGGTGGNGTAAATGTGGAGTAATGGGGATAATGGGGAGTAAATGGGGTTAAAGTGGGAGTAAATGTGGAGTAATGGTGGTTAATGTGGAGTAAATGGGAAGTAAAGTGGGTGTAAATGCAGAGTAATGGGTAACATGTAGTAAATTGGGTGTAAAGTGGGAGTAAATGTGGAGTAATGGTGAGTAAATTGGAGTATTGGGGGTAATGAGGAGTAAATGTGGAGTAAAGTGGGAGTAAGTGTGTAATGTTGGTTAACAGGGTGTTAATATATAGTAAATGTGGAGTAGAGTCTGTGTAAACAGGGAGTAAATTGGAAGTAATGATAACACTTTAAATGTGGAGTAAAGTGGGAGTAAATGTGGAGTAAAGGCTGTGCAAACATGGAATGAATGAGGAGTGAAGCCTTTGTAAACAGGGGGTAAAACTGGTGTAAAGTGGATTTAAAATGGGGCCAATGAGGAGTCAATGAGGAGTAAATATGGTGTAAAATGGAGTTAAAATGTGGTAATAAGGAACAATGAGAAGAAACAAGGTGTAAATGTGGAGTAAAGTGGGAGTAAATGTGGGAGTAAATGTGGAGTAAATGTGGAGTAAACGTGGAGTAATGGCTGTGTAAACATGGAGTAAATATGGAGTAAAACCTGTGTAAACATGGAGTAAATGTGGAGTAAAGGCTGTGTAAACAGGGAGTAAAACTGGTGTAAAGTGGATTTAAAACGGGGCCAATAAGGAGTAAATGAGGAGTAAATCTGGTGTAAAGTGGAGTAACATGGGGTAATAAGGAACAATGAGAAGAAACAAGGTGTAAATGTGGAGTAAAGTGGGAGTAAATGTGGGAGAAAATGTGGAGTAAATGTGGAGTAAATGCTGTGTAAACATGGAGTAAAACCTGTGTAAACATGGAGTAAATGTGGAGTAAAGGCTGTGTAAACAGGGAGTAAAACTGGTGTAAAGTGGATTTAAAATGGGGCCAATGAGGAGTAAATGAGGAGTAAATCTGGTGTAAAATGGAGTTAAAATGTGGTAATAAGGAACAATGAGAAGAAACAAGGTGTAAATGTGGAGTAAAGTGGGAGTAAATGTGGAGTAAATGTGGAGTAAATGTGGAGTAAATGCTGTGTAAACATGGAGTAAATGTGGAGTAAAGCCTTTGTAAACAGGGAGTAAAACTGGTGTAAAGTGGATTTAAAGTGGGGCCAATGAGAAGTAAATGAGGAGTAAATCTGGTGTAAAATGGAGTTAAATTGGGGCTAATTGGGAGTAAATATGGAGTAAATATGGAGTAAATATGGAGTAAAGTGGAATAACTTTGAGCTAGGCCGCGCCGTTACCATGGCGACAC
>NW_015440487.1:0-2015 GCF_001577835.2 Coturnix japonica | reverse complement strand
CCCATAACCCCATAACTGACCCGATAACCCCATAACTGACCCCATACCTGACCCCATAACTGACCCCATAACTGACCCCATCACCCCATAACTGATCCCATCACCCCATAACTGATCCCATCATCCTATAACTGACCCCATCACCCCATAACTGACCCCATCACCCCATAACTGACCCCATCACCCCATAACTGACCCCATCATCCTATAACTGACCCCATCACCCCATAACTGACCCCATCATCCTATAACTGACCCCATCACCTCATAACTGACCCCATAACCCCATAAAGGACCACATAACCCCATAAGGGACCCCATAACCCCACAACTGACCCCATAAGACACTCCATAACCCCATAACTGACCTCATAACAGACCACATAACCCCATAACAGACCCCTTAACCCCATAAAGGACTCCATAAGGGACCCCATAACCCCATAAAGGACCCCATAAGGGACCCCATAACTGACCCCATAACCCCATAAAGGACCACATAACCACATAAGGGACCCCATAACCCCAAAACTGACCCCATAAGACACCCCATAACCCCATAACTGACCCCATAAGGGACCACATAACCCCATAACAGACCCCTTAACCCCATAAAGGACTCCATAAGGGACCCCATAACAGACCCCATAACCCCATAAGGGACCTCATAAGGGACTCAATGACCCTATAGGGGACCCTATAACCCTATATGGGACCCTATATCCTATAGGTAAATCCAACCCAATGGACGCCATCAGCTTCGTGCTGGGTGAGAAGACGTCCATAAGGGATCACATAACCCCACATCTAACCCCATAACAGACCCCATAACCCCATAAGGGACCCCATAACCCCATAAGGGACCCTCTGACCCCATAAGGCACCCCATAACCCCATAAGGGACCTGATAAACCCTATAACTGACCCCATAACCCCATAAATGACCCACTAACCCCATAAGGGACCCCATCACCCCATAACTGACTCCATAAGACACCCCATAAAGGACCCGATAACCCCATAAGGGACCCCATAAGGGACCCCATAACCCCATAAGGGACCCTCTGACCCTTTATATGATCCTATAATCCTATATAACCCTATACCCTATAGGTAAATCCAACCTAATGGACGCCATCAGCTTCGTGCTGGGTGAGAAGACGTCCATAAGGGACCACATAGCCCCACATCTGACCCCATAACAGACCCCATAACCCTATAAGGGACCCTCTGACCCTATATATGACCCATAACCCCATAACTGACCCTATATGATCCTATATCTATAGGTAAATCCAACCTAATGGACGCCATCAGCTTCGTGCTGGGTGAGAAGACGTCCATAAGGGACCCCATAGCCCCATAACTGACCCCATAACCCCATAACTGATCCCATAACCCCATAAGGGACCCCATAACCCTATATCTGACCCTATACCCTATAGGTAAGTCCAACCTTATGGACGCCATCAGCTTCGTGCTGGGTGAGAAGACGTCCATAAGGGACCACATAGCCCCACTTCTAACCCCATAACCCCATAAAGGACCCTCTGACCCTATAACTGACCCCATAACCCTATATGTGATCCTATATATGATCCTATAGGTAAATCTAACCTAATGGACGCCATCAGCTTCGTGCTGGGTGAGAAGACGTCCATAAGGGACCCCATTAATGACCATATGACCCCATAAATGACCCCATAACCCCATAAGGGACCCCATAAGGGACTCAATGACCCTATAGCTGACCCTATAACCGTATATGTGACCCTATATCCTATAGGTAAATCTAACCTGATGGACGCCATCAGCTTTGTTCTGGGTGAGAAGACGTCCATAAGGGACCCCATGAGTGACAATATGACCCCATAAAGGACCCCATAACCCCATAAGGGACCTTCTGACCCTATAGCTGACCCCATAACTGACCCTATAACCCTATATGACCCTATATGACCCTATAGGTAAATCCAACCTGATGGACGCCATCAGCTTTGTGCTGGGTGAGAAGA
>NW_015440486.1:5805-6765 GCF_001577835.2 Coturnix japonica | reverse complement strand
TCATAAAGGGGGGGGACCCCAAAACCCCATTGGGACCCCAAAGCCCATTGATATGAATGGAGAACCCCAACCCCCCATAGATATGAATGGGAGTACCCACACCCCATAGATATGAATGGAGGTTCCCCAACCCGCATAGATGTGAATGGGGATCCCTACACCCCATAGATATGAATGGGATTCCCACGCCTCATAGATATGAATGAGATCCCTACACCCAATAGATGTGAATGGGATTCCCATGCCCCATAGATATGAATGGGGGTCCCCACACCCCATAAATATGAATGAGGTCCCCAAACCCCATAGATCTGAATGGAGATCCCCACTCCCATAGAAGTGAATGGGATCCCCACCCCATAGATGTGAATGGAGCCCCCCCTATATAGGATATATGGGATATACAGGACATATAAGATATACATAGGATATATATAGGATACATATAGGATATATGCAGGATATATATAGGACATATAGGATCCATAGGATATATATAGGATATATATAGGATATATATAGGATATATATAGGATATATATAGGATATATATGATCCATAGGATATATAGGATATATATAGGATATATAGGATCCATAGGATATATATAGGATATATATAGGATATATATGATCCATAGGATATAGATAGGATATATATAGGATATATAGGATCCATAGGATATATATAGGATATATATAGAATACATAGGATCTATAGGATATATATAGGACATATAAGATATATATAGGATCTATAGGGCCTATAGGATCTATAGGATCTATAGGATATACATAGGATATATATAGGATATATAGGATCCATAGGATATATATAGGATATATATAGAATACATAGGATCTATAGGATATATATACGACATATAAGATATACATAGGATCTATAGGATCTATAGGATATATATAGGACATATAAGATATATATAGGATCTATAGGGCC
>NW_015440486.1:0-1115 GCF_001577835.2 Coturnix japonica | reverse complement strand
GCCCCATAACCACCCCATAGCTGCCCCATAACCAACTACTGCCCCATAACCACCCCATAACCGCCCCATAACCGCCCCATAACCAACTACTGCCCCATAACCAACCCATAACCAACTACTGCCCTATAACCAACCCATAACCACCCCATAACCAACTACTGCCCCATAACCAACCCATAACCACCCCACTGCTGCCCCATAACCACCCCATAAGTGACCCCAGCCCCATAACTACCCCATAACCGCCCCATAACCGCCCCATAACCGCCCCATAACCACCCCATAGCCGCCCCATAAGTGACCCCAGCCCCATATCTGCCCCATAGCCGCCCCATAGCTGCCCCACACTGTTCTCCTGTGCGAATCTGGCGGCCTCAAGGAAGGTGACGTCCCTGTCCCCCTCCATAACTGCCCCATAAGAGCTCCTCCAGCCCCATAAGTGCCCCCCAGCCCCATAGCCGCCCCATAGCCGCCCCATAGCTGCTCCATAACCACCCCACACCGTTCTCCTGTGCGAATCTGGCCGCCTTGAGGAAGGTGACGTCCCTGTCCCCCTCCATAACTGCCCCATAAGTGCTCCTCCAGCCCCATAAGTGCCCCCCAGCCCCATATCTGCCCCATAACCTCCCCATAGCTGCCCTATAGCCGCCCCATACCGTTCTCCTGTGCGAATCTGGCCACCTCGAGGAAGGTGACGTCCCTGTCCCCCTCCATAACCACCCCATAAGTGCCCCCCAGCCCCATAGCTGCCCCATAGCCGCCCCATATCTGCCCCATAGCTGCCCCACACCATTCTCCTGTGCGAATCTGGCGGCCTCGAGGAAGGTGATGTCCCTGTCCCCCTCCATAACTGCCCCATAAGAGCTCCTCCAGCCCCATAAGTGCCCCCCAGCCCCATAGCCGCCCCATAGCTGCCCCATAGCCGCCCCATAGCTGCCCCACACCGTTCTCCTGTGCGAATCTGGCGGCCTCGAGGAAGGTGACGTCCCTGTCCCCCTCCAGGTCCTTCTTGTTCCCACACAGGATGATGACGATGCTGGGACTGGCCAGGGAGCGAGCGTCGCACAGCCAGCTCGTTAGGGCTGTGTAGGACTCACGGCTGGGGGGGTAATTAA
>NW_015440485.1:4100-6773 GCF_001577835.2 Coturnix japonica | reverse complement strand
GGGGATATGGGGTTATATAGGGGATATGGGGTTATAGGGGATATGGGGTTATGGGGGGTTATAGGGGGATATAGGGGAAATATATGGGATATATGGGATATAGGTGATATAGGGGATATAGGGGATATAGGGGATATAGGGTTCCCATTTGGAGTCTCTATTGGGGTCCCATTTAGGGTCTCTATGGGGTCCCTATTGGGTTCCTATTTGGGGGTCCCATTTGGGGTCTCTATGGGGTCTCTCTTGGGGTCCCATTTGGGGTCTCCAATAGGGTCCCATTTGGGGTCTCCAATAGGGTCCCATTTGGGNGGGTCCCATTTGGGGTCTCCAATAGGGTCCCATTTGGGGTCTCTATGGGGTCCCATTTGGGTTCCCATTTGGGGTTTCTATGGGGTCCCATTTGGGTTCCCATTTGGGGTCTCTATGGGGTCACTATTGGGGTCCCATTTAGGGTCTCCATTGGGTTCCCATTTGGGGTCTCTATGAGGTCTCTATAGGGGTCCCATTTGGGGTCTCCAATAGGGTCCCATTTGGGGTCTCTATGGGGTCCCATTTGGGTTCCTATTTGGGGTCTCTATGGGGTCTCTATTGAGTTCCCATTTGGGGTCTCTATGGGGTCCCTATTGGGTTCCCATTTGGGGTCTCTATTGGGGTCTCTATGGGGTCCCTATTGGGTTCCTATTTGGGGTCTCTATTGGGGTCTCTATGGGGTCCCTATTGGGTTCCCATTTGGTGTCTCTATGGGGTCCCATTTGGGGTCCCTATTGGGTTCCTATTTGGGGTTTCTATGGGGTCCCTATTGGGTTCCCATTTGGGGTCTCTATTGGGATCTCTATGGGGTCCCTATTGGGTTCCCATTTGGGGTCTCTATGGGGTCTCTACTGGGTTCCCATTTGGGGTCTCTATGGGGTCTCTATTGGGGTCTCTATTGGGGTCCCATTTGGGGTCTCTATTGGGGTCTCTATTGGGGTCTCTATTGGGGTCTCTATTGGGGTCTCTATTGGCTTCTCTATGGATTCCCATTTGGGGTCTCTATTGTGGTCTCTATTGGCTTCTCTATAGGGTCACTTTTGGGGTCCCATTTGGGGTCTCTATGGGGTCTCTATTGGGGTCCCATTTGGGGTCTCTATGGGGTCCCTATTGGGTTCCCATTTGGGGTCTCTATTGGGGTCCCATTTGGGTTCTGTATTGGGTTCCCATTTGGGGTCTCTATTGGGGTCTCTATGGGGTCTCTATTGGGTTCCTATTTGGGGGTCCCATTTGGAGTCTCTATTGAGGTCTCTATGGGGTCCCTATTGGGTTCCCATTTAGGGTCTCTATGGGGTCTCTATTGGGTTCCTATTTGGGGGTCCCATTTGGGGTCTCTATGGGGTCCCTGTTGGGTTCCCATTGGGGTCCCATTTGGGTTCCTATTTGGGGCCTCTATTGGGGTCTCTATTGGGGTCTCTATGGGGTTCCTATTTAGGGTCTCTATGGGGTCTCTACTGGGTTCCTATTTGGGGGTCCCATTTGGAGTCTCTATTGGGTCCCTATTGGGTTCATATTTGGGGTCTCTATGGGGTCCCTATTGGGTTCCTATTTGGGTTCCCATTTGGGGTCACTTTTGGGGTCCCTATTGGGTTCCCATTTGGGGTCTCTATTGGGGTCTCTATGGGGTCTCTATTGGGTTCCCATTTGGGGTCCCATTTGGGGTCTCTATAGGGGTCTCTATGGGGTCCCTATTGGGTTCCCATTTGGGGTCCCATTTGGGGTCTCTATGGGGTCCCTACTGGGTTCCTATTTGGGGGTCCCATTTGGGGTCTCTATGGGGTCCCTATTGTGTTCCCATTTGGGGTCTCTATTGGGGTCCCATTTGGGTTCTGTATTGGGTTTCTATTTGGGGTCTCTATGGGGTCTCTATTGGGGTCCCATTTGGGGTCTCTATTGGGTTCCTATTTGGGGTCTGTATTGGCTTCTCTATGGGGTCCCATTTGGGTTCCCATTTGGGGTCTCTATGGGGTCCCTATTGGGTTCCTATTTGGGTTCCCATTTGGGGTCTCTATGGTGTCTCTATTGGGTTCCCATTTGGGGGTCCCATTTGGGGTCTCTATTGGGGTCTCTATTGGGGTCTCTATGGGGTCCCTATGGGGTTCCCATTTGGGGTCTCTATTGGGGTCTCTATGGAGTCCCTATTGGGTTCCTATTTGGGGTCTCTATTGGGGTCTCTATTGGGGTCCCATTTGGGGTCTCTATTGAGTTCCCATTTGGGGTCTCTATGGGGTCTCTATTGGGTTCCTATTTGGGGTCTCTATTGGGTCCCTATTTGGGGTCTCTATGGGGTCTCTATTGGGGTCTCATTTGGGGTCCCATTTGGGGTCTCTATTGGGGTCTCTATGGGGTCCCTATTGGGTTCCCATTTGGGGTCTCTATTGGGGTCCCATTTGGGTTCTGTATTGGGTTCCTATTTGGGGTTCTCTATTGGGGTCTCTATGGGGTCTCTATTGGGGCCCCATTTGGGGTCTCTATTGGCTTCTCTATAGGGTCACTTTTGGGGTCCCATTTAGGGTCTCTATGGGGTCCCTACTGGGTTCCTATTTGGGGTCCATTTGGGGTCTCTATGGGGTCACTTTTGGGGTCCCATTTGGGGTCTCTATTGGGGTCTCTATGGGGTCCCTATTGGGTTCCTATTTGGGG
>NW_015440485.1:0-3015 GCF_001577835.2 Coturnix japonica | reverse complement strand
GTTCCCATTTGGGGTCTCTATTGGGGTCCCATTTGGGGTCTCTATTGGGGTCTCTATTGTGGTCTCTATTGGGGTCTCTATGGGGTCTCTATTGTGTTCCCATTTGGGGTCTCTATTGGGGTCCCATTTGGGGTCTCTATGGGGTCTCTATTGGGTTCCTATTTGGGGTCTCTATGGGGTCCCTATTGGGTTCCCATTTGGGGTCTCTATTGGCTTCTCTATGGGGTCACTTTTGGGGTCCCATTTGGGGTCTCTATGGGGTCCCTATTGGGTTCCTATTTGGGGTCTCTATGGGGTTTCTATTGGCTTCTCTATAGGGTCACTTTTGGGGTCCCATTTGGGGTCTCTATTGGGTTCCCATTTGGGGTCTCTATTGGGGTCCCATTTAGGGTCTCTATGGGGTCTCTATTGGGTTCCTATTTGGGGTCTCTATGGGGTCTCTATTGGGGTCCCATTTGGGGTCTCTATGGGGTCTCTACTGGGTTCCCATTTGGGGTCTCTATGGGGTCCCTATTGGGGTCCCATTTGGGGTCTCCAATAGGGTCCCATTTGGGGTCTCTCTGAGGTCTCTATTGGGGTCTCTATGGGGTCCCTATTGGGTTCCTATTTGGGTTCCCATTTGGGGTCTCTATGGGGTCCCATTTGAGGTCTCTATGGGGTCTCTATTGGGGGGGTCCCATTTGGGGTCTCTATTGGGTTCCCATTTGGGGTCTCTATTGGGTTCCTATTTAGGGTCTCTATGGGGTCCCTATTGGGTTCCCATTTGGGGTCTCTATTGGGTTCCTATTTGGGGTCTCTATGGGGTCCCTATTGGGTTCCTATTTGGGTTCCCATTTGGGGTCTCTATTGGGGTCCCATTTGGGGTCTCTATTGGCTTCTCTATGGGGGTCCCATTTGGGGTCTCTATTGGGGTCTCTATTGGGGTCTCTATGGGGTCTCTACTGGGTTCCCATTTGGGGTCTCTATGGGGTCTCTTATGGGGTCTCTATTGGGTTCCCATTTGGGGTCTCTATGGGGTCTCTATTGGGGTCTCTATGGGGTCTCTATTGGGGTCCCATTTGGGGTCTCTATGGGGTCCCTATTGGGTTCCTATTTGGGTTCCCATTTGGGGTCTCTATGGGGTCTCTATTGGGGTCCCATTTGGGGTCTCTATTGGGGTCTCTATTGTGGTCTCTATTGGGGTCTCTATGGGGTCCCTATTGGGTTCCTATTTGGGGGTCCCATTTGGGTTCTCTATGGGGTCTCTATGGGGTCTCTATTGGGTTCCTATTTGGGGACTCTATTGGCTTCTCTATTGGGTTCCCATTTGGGGTCTCTATTGGGTCCCTATTGGGTTCCTATTTGGGTTCCCATTTGGGGTCTCTATGGGGTCCCTATTGGGTTCCCATTTGGGGTCTCTATGGGGTCTCTATTGGGTTCCTATTTGGGGTCTCTATGGGGTCTCTATTGGGGTCTCATTTGGGGTCCCATTTGGGGTCTCTATTGGCTTCTCTATGGGGTCACTTTTGGGGTCCCATTTGGGGTCTCTATTGGGGTCTCTATGGGGTCTCTATTGGGTTCTCTATGGGGTCTCTATTGGGTTCCTATTTGGGGTCTCTATGGGGTCCCTATTGGGTTCCCATTTGGGGTCTCTATTGGGGTCTCTATGGGGTCCCTATTGGGGTCCCATTTGGGGTCTCTATTGGGGTCTCTATGGGGTCTCTATTGAGTTCCCATTTGGGGTCTCTATTGGGGTCCCATTTGGGGTCTCTATTGGGGNTGGGGTCTCTATTGGGGTCTCTATGGGGTCTCTATTGAGTTCCCATTTGGGGTCTCTATTGGGGTCCCATTTGGGGTCTCTATTGGGGTCTCTATGGGGTCTCTATGGGGTCTCTATGGGGTCTCTATTGGGGTCTCTATGGGGTCCCTATTGGGGTCCCATTTGGGTTCTCTATTGGGTTCCTATTTGGGGTCTCTATGGGGTCCCTATTGGGTTCCCATTTGGGGTCTCTATGTGGTCTCTATTGGGGTCCCACTTGAGGTTCTCTATAGGTTCCCATTTGGGGTCTCTATTGGGTTCTCTATGGGGTCTCTATTGGGGTCTCATATGGAGTCCCTATTGGGTTCCTATTTGGGGGTCCCACTTGGGTTCTCTATGGGGTCTCTATGGGGTCTCTATTGGGTTCTCTATGGGGGT
This sequence comes from Coturnix japonica, assembly GCF_001577835.2. NCBI lineage: Eukaryota > Metazoa > Chordata > Aves > Galliformes > Phasianidae > Coturnix > Coturnix japonica. Next base: position 839 of record NW_015440485.1, on the reverse strand, counting down.
CCCATTTGGGGTCTCTATGGGGTCCCTATTGGGTTCCTATTTGGGTTCCCATTTGAGGTCTCTATGGGGTCTCTATTGGGTTCCCATTTGGGGCCTCTATTGGGGCCTCTATTGGGGTCTCTATGGGGTCTCTATTGGGGTCTCTATGGGGGTCCCATTTGGGGTCTCTATTGGGGTCTCTATGGGGTCTCTATGTGTTCTCTACCCCCCCCCCCAAACTCACCACCACATTGGCGCTGCTGCCGCCGTTGTCCCCCCCCTGTTCTCTCCCATCTCCGTCCTGTCCCCCCCCCTCAGCTCCTCCCCCCTCGTTGCCCCCCGCCTCAATTCCATCTTGGGGGGGTGGGGGGGGGGCGACACGGGGCTGATGATGGAGCAGCTTTGGGATGAGCTGGCGGTACTGCGGGGTCCTCCGGCCGATAGGGGGCGCTGTAGGATTTTGTTCCATTGACCCACGTCGTTTAAGGGGTCGGGGCATTTGGGTCAGAACCCGAACCACCTCCTGGTACTCGGGAACTTCCCGAACCTCCGGTGGGAGGAGGGGTTGTAACCGAGTTGGACTCAATGGACGATCAATGGAATCCGGTTCGGAACCGATGGATCCAATCGATCCCGTCCCGGTTCCTATTAAAGACGTTGGGATTAAATCCGGTTCCGATTCGGGTTCCGGATCCGATGTGGTACGAGATGGGGGAGGGTCCGAAATGGGATCCGGGAATATGGGGCGGCATTGGGCTGAATGGGAAACGGGGGGGGGTTAATAAAGGGGGGGGAGACCCCAAACCCCCATAGACCCCCATTAACATCCATAGCCCCCATTACCCCCCATAGCCCCCCAT
>NW_015440484.1:5981-6848 GCF_001577835.2 Coturnix japonica | reverse complement strand
TCTATGGGGTCTATGGGTCGATCTATGGGGTCTATGGGTCGATCTATGGGTCTCTATGGGGTCTATGGGTCGATCTATGGGTCTCTATGGGGTCTATGGGTCGATCTATGGGTCTCTATGGGGTCTATGGGTCTCTATGGGTCTCTATGGGGTGTATGGGTCGATCTATGGGTCTCTATGGGGTCTATGGGTCTCTATGGGGTCTATGGGTCGAAGTGGGGCTGGCTGGAGGCTGGAGAAGGGGAGAGGGCTGGGCGGGTTGTGATTGGACGAGAGGCTGGAGGGGGGCGTGGCTTCCAACTGACCCCGCCCCCTTTTCTCCCCCCACCCAACCCGGAAGTGGGCGGGGCTTGGGGAGAGTGGAGCCAATGGGGGCCTTGCGGGGTCACGTGTCGAGGGAAAGGATCGACTTCCGTCCGAAGCCGGAAGCGGAAGTGCGATAACCCCGCCCCTTCCGTGGAGCCACCCGGAAGTCCGTGTCCGGGAGAGGGAACGGAAGTTGGGGAGTGTCCCGGTTTGCCGCCATGTCCAGGTGAGAGCCAATGGGAAGCGAGGGGCGGGGCTTAAAAGGGGGGCGGGGCTTAAAAGGGGGCGGGGCTTAAAAAGTGGGCGGAACCTTTTGATGGCGGAACCAAAATTGCCGACCTGCGTTTCCGGTTTGAGGGGGAACTTCCGGTCCACTCCTCACTTCCTGTTTCCCTCTCACTTCCTGTCCAAACCCGGAAGTGGACGGCGCCTGGAGCCCGTGGGCGGAGCTTACACCGTGTCACGTGACCTGCGGCCTGGGCGTGGTCACGTGGAAACGCTCCTGCGACGCCCCGCCCCCCCAACATGGCGGCCGCGGTTGCCATGGCAACAGCACCAAGA
>NW_015440484.1:2557-4479 GCF_001577835.2 Coturnix japonica | reverse complement strand
CATATAAGGTAATAGGGGCGGGGCTTAAGTGGGGGCAGGGCTTAATGGGTCATGTCTATATATGGTAATAGGGGCGTGGCTTATAAGTGGGCGCGGCTTAACTGGGCCGTGTCTATATATGGTAATAGGGGCGGGGCTTAAGTGGGGGCGGGGCTTGATTGGGTCGTGTCTATATATGGTAATAGGGGCGGTGCTTAAGTGGGCGGGGCTTAACTGGGTCGTGTCCGTATAAGGTAATAGGGGCGGAGCTTAAGTGGGGGCGGGGTTTAATTGGTCGTGTCCATATATGGTAATAGGGGCGGGGCTTAAGTGGGGGCGGGGTTTAATGGGATCTTGTCTATATATGGTGATAGGGGCGGGGCTTAACAATGGGAGGGGCTTAATGGGGCTCGTGTCTGTATATAGTAATAGGGGTGTGGCTTAAGTGGGCGGGGCTTAACCGGGTGGTGTCTATATATGGTAATCGGGGCGGGGCTTAATGGCTCGTGTCCATATAAGGTAATAGGGGCGGGGCTTAAGTGGGGGCGGGGTTTAATGGGTCGTGTCTATATATGGTAATAGGGGCGGGGCTTAATTGGGTCGTGTCCATATAATGTAATGGGGGCGGAGCTTAAGTGGGGGCGGGGCTTAATTGGGGGGTGTCTATATATGGTAATAAGGGGCGGGGCTTAACAGTGGGTGGAGCCTATCCAGGCCGTGTCCATATATGGCAATGTGGGCTGGGCTTAACAGTGGGCGGGGCTTAACTGGGTCGGGTCTATATATGGTAATAGGGGGCGGGGCTTATAAGTGGGCGGGGCTTAACCAGGTGGTGTCTATATATGGTAATAGGGGCGGGGCTTAAGTGGGGGCGGGGTTAATGGGGTCATGTCCATATATGGTAATAGGGGCGGGGGTTAAGTGGGCGGGGCTTAACCAGGTGGTGTCTATATATGGTAATAGGGGCGGGGCTTAAGTGGGGGCGGGGTTTAATGGGTCATGTCTATATATGGTAATAGGGGCGGGGCTTAAGTAGGGGCAGGGCTTAATGAGTCGTGTCTATATATGGTAATAGGGGCGGGGCTTAACAGTGGGCGGGGCTTAATGGGGGTCGTGTCTATATATGGTAATGGGGCGGGGCTTAACGGGGGGCGGGGCTTAAGTGACTCATGTCTATATATGGTCATTGGGGCGGGGCTTAATTGGGTTGTGTCTATATATGGTAATAGGGGGGCGGGGCTTAAGTGGGGGCGGGGCTTAACTGGGTCGTATTTAAATGTGGTCATTGAGCATCTCTGTGCCCCCCAAGTGTGGGTCTGGAAGGGTTCAAGTGACCCACCAGCCCCATAAGTGTGGGTCTGAGTGGCTTGTGGGACCCCCAGCCCCATAAGTGTGGGTCTGGAAGGGGTCATGTAACCCCCAGCCCCATAAGTGTGGGTCTGAGCATCCCTGTGCCCCCCAAGTGTGGGTCTGGAAGGGGTCATGTGACCCACCAGCCCCATAAGTGTGGGTCTGGAAGGGGTCACATGACCCACCAGCCCCATAAGTGTGGGTCTGGAAAGGGGTCACGTGACCCCCAGCCCCATAAGTGTGGGTCTGGAAAGGGTCACGTGACCCACAGCCCCATAAGTGTGGGTCTGAGTGGCTTGTGGGACCCCCAGCCCCATAAGTGTGGGTCTGAGCATCCCTGTGACCCCCAAGTGTGGGTCTGGAAGGGGTCACATGACCCCCAGCCCCATAAGTGTGGGTCTGGAAAGGGTCATGTAACCCCCAGCCCCATAAGTGTGGGTCTGGAAAGGGTCACATGACCCCCAGCCCCATAAGTGTGGGTCTGAGCATCCCTGTGCCCCCCAAGTGTGGGTCTGGAAGGGGTCACGTAACCCCCAGCCCCATAAGTGTGGGTCTGAGCATGCCTGTGACCCCCAAGTGTGGGTCTGGAAGGG
>NW_015440484.1:0-1098 GCF_001577835.2 Coturnix japonica | reverse complement strand
TAAGTGTGGGTCTGAGCATCCCTGTGCCCCCCAAGTGTGGGTCTGGAAGGGTTAATGTGACCCCCAGCCCCATAAGTGTGGGTCTGGAAAGGGTCACGTAACCCACCAGCCCCATAAGTGTGGGTCTGGAAAGGGTCACATGACCCCCAGCCCCATAAGTGTGGGTCTGGAAGGGGTGACGTGACCCCCAGCCCCATAAGTGTGAGTCAGGAGGGATTGACAGAGCCCTGTGACCCCCAAGTGTGGGTCCCACACCCACCCCCCCCCCCTCTCTGCCCCACAGCTGTGCCCCATTGGGGGCCTTGGAGCCCCTGGACCCACTGCGAGAGGCGGCCGTGGGGCGAACTGAGGTGCAAGGAAGCTGTGGGGCAGCAGAAAAGGACCCGGGAATGTGTGGGGTGGAAGGAGGGGGGCAGCCCCTGCCCCATAAGTGGGGGGCTGGGAACCATCCAGCTGCGGGCCTGCTACAATGTACACCACTGCCTGCGTGAGTGCCCCATAAGTGCCCTATAGATGCCCCATAGCTGCCCCATAAGAACCCCATTAAACCCCATAGATCCCCATAGAACCCCTCCAGAACCCCATAGAACCCCATAGAACCCCATAGACTCCCCATAGAACCCCATAAATCCCCATAGACTCCCCATAGAACCCCATAAAACCCCATAGAACCCCATAGAACCCCATAAAACCCCATAGACTCCCCATAGAACCCCATAGAACCCCATAGAACCCCATAGACTCCCCATAGAACCCCATAGACTCCCCATAAAACCCCACAGAGCCCCATAGAACCCCATAGAACCCCATAGAACCCCATAGAACCCCATAAAACCCCATAGAACCCCATAGAACCCCATAGAACCCCATAGAACCCCATAGAACCCCATAAAACCCCACAGAACCCCATAGAACTCCATAGACTCCCCATAGAACCCCATAGACTCCCCATAGAACCCCATAGAACTTCTCCAGAACCCCATAGAACCCCATAGACTCCCCATAAAACCCCATAGAACCCCATAGAACCCCATAGAACCCCATTAAACCCCATAAATCCCCATAGACTCCCCATAGAACCCCATAGAACCCCATAGA
>NW_015440483.1:4403-6854 GCF_001577835.2 Coturnix japonica | reverse complement strand
ATTAGTTAATTAAGGGGGGCACTCATTAATTAATGGGCACTAATTAGTTAATGGGCACTCATTAATTAATTAATGGGGGATAATAAGGGGGAGGCTCTGAGCCATCGTCTCGTCAATGATCTTCATGTGACGCTGCTCCTCTTGAGGGTAATTAATTAATGAGCATTAATTAATTAATTAATGGGCACTAATTAATTGATAGGCACTAATTAATTAAGGGGGCACTCATTAATTAACGAGCAATAATTAGTTAATTAATGGGGGGGCAATAAGGGGGAGGCGCTGCGCCATCATGTCAATGATCTTCGTGTGATGCTGCTTCTCTTGGGGGTAATTAATTAATGGTCATTAATTAATGGGCACTAATTAGTTAATTAAGGGGGGCACTCATTAATTAATGGGCACTAATTAGTTAATGGGCACTCATTAATTAATTAATGGGGGATAATAAGGGGGAGGCGCTGAGCCGTCGTCTCGTCAATGATCTTCATGTGCTGCTGCTCCTCTTGAGGGTAATTAATTAATGGGCATTAATTAATTAATGAGCACTAATTAATTAATAGGCACTCATTAATTAATGGGTATTCATTAATTAACGAGCACTAATTAGTTAATTAATGGGGGACAATAAGGGGGAGGCGCTGGGATATAGTCTCGTTGATCTTCATGTGATGCTGCTCCTCTTGGGGGTAATTAATGGACATTAATTAATGAGCACTAATTAATTAATAGGCACTCTAATTAATGGGCACTAATTAGTTAATGAGCACTAATTAGTTAATTGGCACTAATTAATTAATGGGGGATAATAAGCGGGAGGTGCTGCGCCATCGTCTCGTCAATGATCTTCATGTGAGACTGCTCCTCTTGGGGGTAATTAATGGGCATTAATTAACTAATTAATGGGCTCTCATTAATTAACGGACCCTAATTAATTAAGGGGGGCACTCAATTAGTAGGCACTCATTAATTAATTAATGGGGGACAATAAGGGGAAGGCGCTGGGATATAGTCTCGTTGATCTTCGTGTGATGCTGCTCCTCCTGCAGTAATTAATTGGCATTAATTAACTAATTAATGGCAGTAATTAATTAATGGGCACTAATTAATAGGCACTCATTAATTAACGGGTATTGATTAATTAACAAGCACTAATTAGTTAATTAATGGGGGATAATAAGGGGGAGGCGCTGCGCCATCATGTCAATGATCTTTGTGTGCCGCTGCTCCTCCTGGGTAATTAATGGCATTAATTTATTAATTAATGGCCACTAATTAATTAACGGGCACTAATTAATTAAGGGGAGGGCACTTAGTAATTAATAGGCACTCATTAATTAATTAATGGGGGACAATAAGGGGGAGGTGCTGAGCCGTCATCTCAATGATCTTCATGTGCTGCTGCTCCTCTTGGGGGTAATTAATTAATGGGCATTAATTAATGGGCACTAATTAGTTAACGGGCCCTAATTAATGGGGGGGCACTGATTAATTAAGGGGGGGGGCACCATAGTTGGGTCAAAACCCCATAAGTTGGGTCAGAACCCCATAGTTGCTTATAGGACCCCCATAGTTGGGTCAGAACCCCATAAGTTGGGTCAGAACCCCATAAGTAGGTTATGGGGCCACCATATTTGGGTCAGAACCCCATAGTTGCTTATGGGGCCTCCATATTTGGGTCAGAACCCCATAAGTTGGGTCAGAACCCCATAGTTACTTATAGGACCCCCATATTTGAGTCAGAACCCCATAAGTAGGTTATGCGGCCACCAAAGTCGGATCAGAACCCCATAAGTTAGGTCAGAATCCCATATTTGGATCAGAACCCCATAGTTGCTTATAGGACCCCCATATTTGGGTCAGAACCCCATAGCTGGTTATGGGACCCCATAGTTGGGTCAGAACCCCATAAGTAGGTTATAGGACCCCCATATTTGGGTCAGAACCCCATAGCTGGTTATAGGACCCCATATTTGGGTCAGAACCCCATAGTTGGTTATAGGACCCCCATATTTGGGTCAGAACCCCATAGTAGGTTATAGGACCCCCATATTTGGGTCAGAACCCCATAGTTGGGTCAGAACCCCATAGCTGGTTATGGGGCCCCATATTTGGGTCAGAACCCCATAGTTGGTTATGGGACCCCATATTTGGGTCAGAACCCCATAGTTGCTTATAGGACCCCCATAGTTGGGTCAGAACCCCATAAGTTGGGTCAGAACCCCATAGTTGGTTATGGGACCCCATAGTTGGTTATGGGGCCCCCATAGTTGGGTCAGAACCCCATAAGTAGGTTATAGGACCCCCATATTTGGGTCAGAACCCCATAGTTGGGTCAGAACCCCATAGTTGGTTATAGGACCCCCATAGTTGGGTCAGAACCCCATAGTTGGTTATGGGTCCCCCATAGTTGGGTCAGAACCCCATATTTGGGTCAGAACCCCATAGTTG
>NW_015440483.1:0-1654 GCF_001577835.2 Coturnix japonica | reverse complement strand
GGTGTGATTTCTGGGTCGATTTCAGGGGTGTTTTTGGGGTGATTCCGGTGTGATTTTGGGGGTGGTTTTGGGGTGATTTCAGGGTTGATTTTGGGGTCGATTCGGGAGTGTTTTTGGGGGTGATTTTGGTGTGATTTCAGGCTGATTTCGGGGTGGATCTTAGGGGTGATTTCAGGGTTGATTTTGGGGTCGATTCAGGGGTGTTTTGGGGCTGATTTCAGTGTGGTTTCAGTCTGATTTTGGTGTGATTTCAGGGGTGATTTTGAGGGTGATTTCAGGGGTGATTTTGGTTTGATTTCAGGGTTGTTCTTTGGGTGTTTCTTTGTGTGATTTTTGGGTGATTTTGGGGATGTTTTTGGGCCGATTTGGGTCAGATTTGGGTCAGATTTGGGGTCATTTTGGGGCTGATTTCCACCTTTTCTTGGCGATCTCGTTCTGTCTCTTCACTTTTTCCTCCTCGAACTCGCGGATGTTGCGGACCCCGATTTCACGGCAAAACTCCTCAAAAACCTCGTCCTCCACCTGCATTTCAATGGGGACACGGGTCCATTGACCCCAAATCCACCCCATAAACCCAAATCTATGTATGTGAATAGGGGGGGGTCCCTAAAACCCTATAAGCCCCCCCACCCCTATAAGCCCACCCCCCTCAAAGACCTCGTCCTCCACCTGCATTGCAATGGGGACACGGGTCCATTGACCCCAAATCCACCCCATACACCCAATGTTGAGTTGGGGGGGGTCCCTAAAACCCTATAAGCCCCCCCCATCCCCTATAAGCCCCCCCCTTAAAGACCTCATCCTCCACCTGCCATATCAATGGGGCTGTGGGTCCATTGACCCCAAACCCACCCCATAGACCCAAAGTTGAGGTGGGGGGGGACCCCAAATCTATGTATGTGAATAGGGGGGGGGTCCCTAAAACCCTATAAGCCCCCCACCCCTATAAGACCCCCCCATCCATCCTATAAAGCAACGCCCCCCCTCAAAGACCTCATCCTCCACCTCCCATTCCAATGGGGTCCATTGACTCCAAATCCACCCTATAAACCCAAAGTTGAGGTGGGGGGTGACCCCAAATCTATGTATGTGAATAGGGGGGGGGTCCCTAAAACCCTATAAGCCCCCCATCCCCTATAAGACCCCCCCAAATCCCCATCCTAAAGCCCACCCCCCTCAAAGACCTCATCCTCCACCTGCCATTTCAATGGGGTCCATTGACCCCAAATCCACCCTATAGACCCAAAGTTGAGGTGGGGGGGGACCCCAAATCTATGTATGTGAATAGGGGGGGGGTCCCTAAACCCTATAAACCACCTCACCCCCTATAAGCCCCCCCCCAAATCCCCATCCTAAAGCCCACCCCCCTCAAAGACCTCATCCTTCACCTCCCATTTCAATGGGGTCCATTGACCCCAAATCCACCCCATAAACCCAAATCTATGTATGTGAATAGGGGGGGGGTCCCTTAACCCTATAAACCCCCCCATCCCCTATAAGCCCCCCCTTAAAGACCTCATCCTCCACCTGCATTTCAATGGGGACACGGGTCCATTGACCCCAAATCCACCCTATAAACCCAACGTTGAGTTGGGGGGGGGGTCCCTAAAACCCTATAAGCCCCCCCATCCCCTATAAGACCCCCCCCTTAAAG
>NW_015440482.1:0-6855 GCF_001577835.2 Coturnix japonica | reverse complement strand
CTTTTTTTCATAGGTGTGAGAACAAATCATTTGAGGTAATATTAAAAAAAAAAAAAAAAAAGCTAAAAGGGGGGGGGGGGTTATAGAATGAATGATGGAACACAGCCTAAAATACTGAAAGAGCTGTAAAAGCAGTTAATTATGTAGTATAATATATGATCATAAAACAGTCAGGACCAAGGTATATCATGAATGAAGAGTCAGTATTTTATTGCCTTCAAAATCTTTCTGCTTACACTCAGCACAGTACCCTGAAAATATTCTGTCTGCAGAGAGCCAAAATTATGTCATGAAAACCACAGACAGTGAAAACTTTCTCCATCCAAACCGCAGGATATGAGAAGGCAGAAAAATACTGTTAAGACTGCATAGGCTTCAGTGCGAGCTCTAATCAATTATGAATTTTTTTCATTTTGGTTCTGAATACTTGAGTAATCATCCCTTTACAATTTTCTGGGCAGTCTAGGAACTTAGGACATCTGACATGGCTCATATGTGTCATGCACTGTCACAAGTCATTATGAGATGAATAATGAAACTTATATGTTTGAGACTGGGTATGTGGAATGTGTGAAAATGCTATTTTTCTGATATGCATTCCGTAGAATTAAAATCACTGCCAGTCAAGTAGGAACCATTTTTTTTTCCTCCTGAAACTGAAAGAAATATTTCAAGTAAATGTAAATAAAAATATGTATTGCAGTAGTCAATAACAAAACAAAAGGCCATTTTTTGTCATGCTTCATCTTTTCTAAAAGGCATTCTGGATGCTTTCATAAAAAACTATTTCAGAAAAATAAACAGGCTCACAAGATACATAAATGGATGTGGATCTTCGAGCAGTCAGCCCATGAACTATAGATACCTTGAAGAAAATACATATTTTGAATGGAAAGCTTTTATATCCCCTGCACAATTTAAATATATATAAAGTCTTTTATTTTAAATGGAGAGTGCCACTGTGAGCATTTATTTCCCCTATCAGTGGTATTCATTGGTAGACAGTGGTTTAAGTTTAGGTTGGATATCAGGAAACGCTTCTTTACAGAATGGGTTGTTAAGCACTGGAATAGGCTCCCCAGGAAGGTGGTTGAGTCACCATCCCTGGATGCGTTTAAAAACCATTTGGATGTGGTGCTCAGGGATATTATTTAGTGGATAGGTGTTAGAGTTAGGGTACTATGGTTGGGTTGTGGTTGGACTTGATGATCTTTAAGGACTTTTTCAAACTGAGCGATTTTATGATTCTACGATCTTAAGGAGACGGGGTATAGATCTCTATCTTTGAGTCTTCTTCAGATCAAGGGGCTTCTTAGGGAAGAAGTAAGGAGAAGCCACAAGCTGAAGCCGGTGTACCACGTATTCATAGAACTCATATAATAATCATCTTGAGGTTGAGACAGAGACCTTAGACAGTTTCGGCAATCTAGTCCTACTGCCCCCTGCCATATGAACTAAAGGGACGCCTACAGCAGATCAGGTTGCTCCAGATAACCTCCTTCAGCGCCTACCTAGGTCTCCAGAGGACACCCGGGTTTCTCTACCGCCTTCTCTGGAAACCTGTTTCCAGGTTCTCGCCTCATCCACCCTCAGCTGTAAAAAAAAGTTCTGTCCTTGTATCCAGCTCCTTTAGAACTTCTTCCCTCTTTTCTAGTCTGGGAAACCATTTCCCCCGTTTTCTCCCTGTACACAGAACAGACTCTGCCTAAGCAGTTTTGTTCCTTTCCCTCACCTTCTTTACAGTCCCCTTCACATATCTGGTAAGGGCCCACAATCAGGGTTGTTCCCAGAATGACACACCCTAACTCAGCCCCAAACTGCTCCTCAGTCTGTCCCCTCACATGAGGGTTTATTTTCTCTTTTCTTTTTGGTAATCCACCCCCTCTGGATCATTTTTGTGGCCCTCTGATGATGCCCAAGCAGGTCCATGCTCCTACTCCATGTACTGATGGACGCCATTGCCAACATGCTGAACACAGCGGTACTCCTAGATGAAGAATCTCACCAGCTGCAGAGGCAGAGGTTCAGTGTAATCCACCCCCCGTCAATTTCTGAGCTAGGTCAATCAGATTCTTCTTTCTTTGGCAGCCCAGGAATGCAAGCTGGGCCTTTGTAGCTTTGGTCGGGCAACGTTGCCAGTTCTTCATTAGTCCAGCCCCTGCCGATCCAACCAACAAAAAAGGTTTAGAGGAAGTAACCCAAAAGTCAACTCGGATGGGATAAAGCACCTTCCAAGGACTGCCTGCTTGGTAAAAATTTGTTTCTACATAACCGTATATGAGCAAGATAACAGCCTCATGAATTGCGGCGGCATTACTGAAAAGCCACTCTCCCAAATGCAGAAAGTGTTAATCCAGGTAAGTTTCAGTGCTCCCCACTCTTTTGACGCACTATAAATACAGGTTCTTCAGATGCCAGGAAGGCGATAGCTTCCACATCTGAGTGCCGGTGTGACTCGTTGGGAGGGGCATGGAATTTGTATTTCCTTTGCTACTAGTTGGCGTAGGGGTAGGGACCGAGTTAGGCTGGGTCATGGTTGTTTGAGTGCCCCCTTCGCCATGGTAAACAGATTGTTGTGGATATCTTGTGTTATGTGTTACACATGTGTGATTTAAAAAGACACACGCTATGGCCTGAATGAGAGAAAAGTTCAAATTACACATTATCTATCTAGCATCTTCCTCGCTTTTTGCTCGTGTCGGCGTCTTTTCTTTTTTTAGTTGTTATGTCACTATTCATATCTATGCCGCCGAGGGACTTGATTTCGATAGTTTCTTTGTGAGTTACCCACTTTTGTAGCTATTCCACTTGGTTATAGTAGCTCATTGCCGCAAAATAGAGCCCTATTCTAACCCTTACAAAAGGCTATGGTGCCTTTCCTTTGATGGTGTTAGAATCTTTGTGCTGAGTGGTAGTTTCGGAGACTTAGAAGGAGATTATTGAATAAAGTGTCATAAATGTCTGAGGCACCAGAGATATAGTAATGTAGAGCAATGCTGCCGACGACCTCTTCCTTTCCATACACTGCTGCTGCTCTACTTGTTATGGTCATTATTCGTTCGTCTGATTCTTTTTACATGGTCTTCTCACTGAATGATAGCGTGTGCCACTCAAGAGTCACGTGAGTGTAATTTCATCTTTGATTTACACTAGATGGTGAGAGATAATGAATTATTCTATGTTATGAAAAAAAATAGATCGACCCCACTCTCTATTAGCGACGCCTTCCGCATTTAGGTCTCAAGCACATTGCGGGCGACCCCGCTAGTACTATTTGATGGAAAAGTTAGTTCTAACGGGCTAGAAATAGCTCTCTGATGCGGTAGACCTCCTCAAACCTGGGGCGTTGAAAGAATGTAAGATTTTTATGATCCAGCATGCGTCGTATCGCAGTGCGGCCTGAAGTACCAGGGTTTGGATCCAAAGAGAAAAACTCACTCCTTTTAAATTGGTGAATATAGCAGGACCGTTAAGCCAACACCGACCAGACAGACAATAAATGTAATAAAAGAGAAGACGTTGACGCTCTTATCAGTCATTTTACGTTCACCTCTTTTGATCCTCCTTTGACATCGCGCCATGAAGGATCGAATGGAACACCTTTAGGAATCTACACACTCCTCTTTTCTCGGATGATGGCACCTGACCAAACTATCCTTCTAAGAGTTGTAGCACCGCGAAAGCCTCTTGTGGGGGCTCTGGCTTCAAAGGCAGACAGAAGGCCTTGTGGAGACAACCCCTCAGTAGTCACCATACGGTAAGTCGTTTTTAGGCTCTAGCAATTGGTAATGAAATACAGTTTGGACAACCGGTTGCGCAATTTGTGGTGTTTGCTTTCCAATGACGTATGATGCCACTATGTGCGCAGTCGGGCAAATACACAAGTGCAACCCAGCAGCAGCTCGTTGGAAAACAGCATCAAGAATACGATATCTCCATAGCATCGACAACGTTAATGAGTGGGCATGGAGGAATTGTCATATAATCGTCAAGTTCGGCGTGTACACACGTTCTGTTAACTGGGTATAGCTAATTCCTAGTGCCTATGATTAATGTTAGTAACAAATAAGGCAAAACCTATATGCTGTGGTCGTAAACCACCAATCTCGCAATTGTACCTTGGATGCAACTCTCTTGTGAACGTGTGTGCGTAGTCCTCGGCTGTTCGCTGTCACAGTACAGGTGGTCCAAACATAAATCAGAGGCTCCACCTAACTCTGTTGCTCGGGCTGCTCAGAACATGTATGAGATTATTATCAACTAGTTAATTGATCCAGACCTGATCACAGTGGCCTTGTTGACCTATTTTCCAGCCTGTAACGTGCCTATTGTGCAATGTCTCCTGTCCTGATTTCATTTTCGTTGTTTGTGTATGTGGGTACACCCTCCCTACCGCGTTGAACACTATTGGCAAATAAAGTCGGCGAAGGCATGACTTTAAGAATGAATAGAGTCTCAAGAAGATCTATTGCCCGGGCAGGGGTGAAATATATCTGATGTCATAATAAAAGCACAGCCACGATTTCAATGAGTATGAAAGGTAGATACGTTATCGGAGTGGGTAAGAAAAATAACTGGAGAGAGGACGTCCCAGCAATGGAAGATCTGGACGACATTGGATGTCGTCATTTGTCGACCCCCAGATTAAATAAGAATCTCCTACATATGTGCCTTAACATTTCTTGTCATTGCCTAATCCTATGTTGTGAGCTCGGCTGTAACTCTTACTAATTATCTTTTTGCGGCAAGTGATGACCCTGCATGGATAAGAGAGGAAATAGTTAACGTTACTCCAAGGTAAGATTAAGAGGAAAGGGAAGAACTGACTGTGCAGGATGGTCTACTCCCCGACTCTTGGCCCTCCGGATTATTTTATACTGGGAACTGGCTGCTAAGTGACCAATTGAATGTTTCTTTTGTCTGCCATAGAGTCAGGAGCCTATCTCCGCGGTTTGGATCACTGGCTAACTTTGAAGGTAAAATGCTCGCTTGAAGTACAGGCAACTTATTAACTGTCTACCAGCACTACTAGCTAGCTTTGCAGCAGGCTAGAGAAGCAAAAGCATATTCTACTTTGCTTTTTGATGAGTAGCTTTTAGTTGAGTTAGTTGATGAAAGACTTCTAAAATAATATCCCCCGCCTTTTTACATTGTGGGTCCCTCCACCCTGCCCCCCCCCCAGGGGTTCTACTCCTATTACATTCAAGAAGTATGACTCAATATTTGTGTTTAGTGTTGTTGATTCCGTATGACATGTTGATATAATTTGAACTTACAGTGCAGGGTTATTTTTTTTCAGTAGTCGTTTTAGTACCTGGACATTTTGTCGTATTGTATGTTCATGTTCAAGTACGAATTATATTGGCTCGCATGGGTGATCTCTTGGGTCGTTGCCGGTTGAAGCTGTGCCGTTACTCCCTCAATTTACAGGGATAGTGGAGAATGCCAATTATGAGTCCCCCACGATGGGAATGCCGCTGGGGGCTTGACTCTCAGTGGCATTGAATTAAATGTATAATCTCACCTACCATGCTCTTTGGTGTGATATCCGAGTAACCACGTTACGAGAACTGGACGGCTATTCTTTTTCTGCCAAAACTATCCATGCGTCTGTGGTCATATGCCAAGCATATATTGTCGTACCGAAGGATGTGTTACAACATCCACTGTAATCACTTCAGCATTTAATCACATTCCAACGTTCATTGCTGGTTGTGAGGTGTTTTTTCGTCTGTGAGCACTCGCAAATTACTTAGGTCTACATGAATGTGCTGAATATAGTGTTGGGTCTCCCGGGATTGTGAAATAACAAGACAAGTGAATGTATCTCCTTCTTCTTGCTATTTCTAAGTGTAGCCTTGCTGGAGCTGTATTTTGGAGTATGGATAGCCACCTGGGGCAGCCTCCGAGAAGGAAGACGTTCTGGTAAAAAGTAGTAAAGTGTGCTTTTGCCAAATGTATTCATTGTTTGTTGGGACATTTGTGCGTAAAAGGTAGTGGCGAAGGCTATTTCGCGGCCTGGTGAGTCTCGAAATAAAAATATATGGCCGCGTTTGGGCAACTTGTCCATTTTCTAAGAGGAAAGACTTATGTGGCTTTGTCTGTTGAGATTAGTGGGGCATGGTTAAGTGCGTTTGGTCAAGCCTACCTGTGAGGATATGCCTTGTAGTAAGAAGGAGATCACATGGAAGATAGAGGTTTACTTTGTCATAAACGCGGTGTGTCAATTTTTGCAAACCCTATTGTTTAAGCATATCTTGCTTTAGTCACTTCTTTTATTATGTTGTTATCTTCCTTTGTGTTGTTAGAATCTGCGAGTGTGCGTTCAGCAAGACGCTAGACCCTTTCTCAAAGAAATAACTTATCCAATGCTATCAACTAGACTGAACGCTACAAAGGTATTCAAAATTTGTGAAATCCAGATGTAGTCATATTTTCGGTTAAATATGTGAGATATGTGTTCTGAGATCAGGAAAGGCGTATTTCTTTCCTAGGAAGGCTTATAATAGTGCATTAAACTAGTGCATCCTTGCACTGGAGGCCGTTAAGAAAGAATAACAGAGATTAACAGAAAGCCAACTACATTATCGTTGGAATCTTCATACAGTCCATGGATTCGAAGACCTCTGTTAACTTGTTATGGTTGCTTGTGTTTCCTTTTGTGTTGCTGAATCTTAAATATACTGTGTATTCCTTATGCAACATAATGTGATAACAATAATTTAGTCTAATATATACTTCTTCTCTCTTCTTTTTTCTTTTCTTGTTTCTATTATCTTTTTATGCAGTTATTGACGAATTGTATTACTATGAGAGGGTATAATCTGTGCTTACTCTATTTCCTGAACATTTTCT
>NW_015440481.1:4396-6862 GCF_001577835.2 Coturnix japonica | reverse complement strand
TATACCCCATAGAGACCCTATAGATCCCATAAGGACCCATAGAAACCCCATAGGGACCCCATAGAGACCCATAGGAACCCCATAGACCCCATAGGGACCCCATAGACCCCATTATGACCCTATAGACCCCATATACCCCCATAGACCCCATAGAGACCCATAGGGACCCCATAGACCCCATTATGACCCTATAGACCCCATATACCCCCATAGACCCCATAGAGACCCATAGGAACCCCATAGACCCCATAGGGACCCCATAGACCTCATTATGACCCTATATACCCCATAGGAACCCCATAGACCCCATAGAGACCCTATAGACCCCATAGACCCCATAGAGACCCTATAGATCCCATAAGGACCCATAGAAACCCCATAGACCCCATAGGACCCCATAGAGACCCATAGAAACCCCATAGACCCCATAGGACCCCATAGAGACCCATAGGAACCCTATAGACCCCATAGACCCCATAGAGACCCCATAGATCCCATAAGGACCCATAGAAACCCCATAGACCCCATAGACCCCATAGAGACCCATAGAAACCCCATAGACCCCATAGGACCCCATAGAGACCCATAGGAACCCTATAGACCCCATAGACCCCATAGAGACCCTATAGATCCCATAAGGACCCATAGAAACCCCATAGACCCCATAGAAACCCCATAGACCCCATAGACCCCATAGGACCCCATAGAGACCCCATAGACCCCATAGACACCATAGAGACCCTATAGATCCCATAAGGACCCATAGGAACCCCATAGACCCCATAGAGACCCTATAGATCCCATAAGGACCCATAGAAACCCCATAGACCCCATAGGACCCCATAGATTCTATAGAGACCGCATAGACTCCATTATGACCCCATAGAGACCCTATAGACCCCATAGAGACCCATAGAAACCCCATAGACCCCATAGACCCCATAGAGACCCATAGAAACCCCATAGACCCCATAGGACCCCATAGAGACCCATAGGACCCCATAGAGACCCCATAGACCCCATAGAGACCCTATAGATCCCATAAGGACCCATAGGAACCCCATAGACCCCATAGNTAGATCCCATAAGGACCCATAGGAACCCCATAGACCCCATAGGACCCCATAGAGACCCATAGAAACCCCATAGACCCCATAGGACCCCATAGAGACCACATATACCCCATAGAGACCCTATAGATCCCATAAGGACCCATAGGAACCCCATAGACCCCATAGAGACCCTATAGATCCCATAAGGACCCATAGGAACCCCATAGGGACCCCATATACCCCATAGAGACTCTATAGATCCCATAGAGACCCATAGGAACCCCATAGGACCCCATAGAGACCCTATAGACCCCATAGACCCCATAGACACCCTATAGATCCCATAAGAACCCATAGGAACCCCATAGACCCCATAGACCCCATAGAGACCCATAGGAACCCCATAGACCCCATAGGACCCCATAGAGACCCCATAGACCCCATAGACCCCATAGAGACCCTATAGATCCCATAAGGACCCATAGGACCCCATAGGGACCCCATAGAGACACATAGGAACCCCATAGACCCCATAGGACCCCATAGAGACCCCATAGACCCCCTTTAGACCCCATAGAGACCCATAGAAACCCCATAGGATCCCATAGAGACCCTATAGACCCCACAGACCCCATAGAGACCCTATAGATCCCATAAGGACCCATAGAAACCCCATAGACCCCATAGACCCCATAGAGACCCCATAGACCCCATAGAGACCCATAGAAACCCCATAGAGACCCCACAGGAACCCCATAGACTCCATTATGACCCCATAGACCCCATAGAGACCCTATAGACCCCATAAGGACCCATAGAAACCCCATAGACCCCATAGAGACCCATAGGAACCCCATAGACCCCATAGGACCCCATAGAGACCCTATAGACCCCATAGAAACCCCATAGACCCCATAGAACCCCATAGACCCTATAGAGACCCCATATACCCCATATACCCCATAGAGACCCTATAGACCCCATAGGAACCCCATAGAAACCCCATAGACCCCATAACCCACCTGCGCACAAAGTGCATCTGGTTCCCGCACAGCACGTCCAATAGGAGCCGCTCATACGCGTCAGGGAGCTTCACACCCTGGGGGGTAATTAATTAATGGGGGGGTAATTAATGGGGGGGCAATTAATTAAAACGGGGAGGTAATTAATTAAAGCCCCCCCCCCCCGTGTTCTTCCGGTTCCCCCTTAGATTCCCTTCTGACTTCCGTTTTCATTTCCCCCGCGCCCCGCCCCTTCCGGTTAGCCTGACTTCCGGTAACCCTGACTTCCGGTTAGCCTGACTTCCGGTTTTTATACCCCCACTTCCGGTTTTCCTTCACTTTCGGTTTCGTAAGCTCCGTTTCCGGTCCGCCATGTTTTTTTTTTTACCTCATATCTTCTTCAATGAGCCCCT
>NW_015440481.1:2620-3970 GCF_001577835.2 Coturnix japonica | reverse complement strand
TCCCACTTCCGGTCCCTCCCACTTCCTCTTCCTGTCGGCCATGTTTAACCTTATACCCCCCACTTCTGGTCCCCCCACTTCCGCTTCCTGTCGGCCATGTTTAACCTTATACCCCCACTTCCGGTTCTCCCCACTTCCGGTCCCTCCCACTTCCTCTTCCTGTCGGCCATGTTTAACCTAATACCCCCCCACTTCCGGTCCCCCCCACTTCCTCTTCCTGTCGGCCATGTTTTACCTTACAGTGGCTCCCATAGATCAGATCCATCTGCCCCCTCCCCCCCCACCATTTCCGGTCCCCCATCCTACTTCCGGTTCTCCCACTTCCGGTCCCCCCCCCCACTTCCTCTTCCTGTCGGCCATGTTTTTACCTTATACCGGCTCCCGTAGGTCAGATCCATCTCCCCCTCCCCACTTCCGGTCCCTCCACCCACTTCCGTTCCCTCCTCCAACTTCCGGTTCTCCCACTTCCGGTCCCTCCCACTTCCTCTTCCTGTCGGCCATGTTTAACCTTATACCCCCACTTCCGGTTCTCCCCACTTCCACTTCCGGTTCCCCCCACTTCCTTTTCCTGTCAGCCATGTTTTACCTTATACCCCCCACTTCCGGTCCCTCCCACTTCCACTTCCTGTCGGCCATGTTTTTACCTTATACCGGCTCCCGTAGGTCAGATCCAGCTCCGATTCCTCCGGTTTGAGGCTCATTCCGGGTTTTTTGGTCATTAATTTGGCGTAAACGGCCGCGTCGGGTTGAACCCGAACCACCAGCTCGTTCCTTTTACACAACCCGAAAATGTCGCCCGGAACCTCCCGGAATTGGAGCCGAACTTCGGCCTTGCGCTCGTTCAAAGCCTTCCCACAGCGCAGCACAAACGGGACACCTGGGTAGAGAGAGAGAGAGAAAGTGAAAGTGAAACCGGAAGTGAGGGGGCGGGGCCAAGACAGGAAGTGGGGGGAGGAAAGGGGAAACAGGAAGTGAGGGGGCGGGGTTAACACAGGAAGTAAGGAGCTAATACAGGAAGTGAGGGGGCGGAACCAAAACAGGAAGTGAGGGGGCGGGGCTAATACAGGAAGTGAGGGGGCGTGGTCAATACAGGAAGTGAGGGGGAAAAGGAAAGAGGAAACAGGAAGTAAAGGGCGGGGTCAATACAGGAAGTGAAGGGGAGGAAAGGGGAAACAGGAAGTGAGGGGGTGGGGCCAAGACAGGAAGTGAAGGGGAGAAAAGGGGAAACAGGAAGTGAGGGGGCGGGGCCAAGACAGGAAGTGAAGGGGAAAAGGGGGGAAACAGGAAGTGAGGGGGCGGGGCCAAGACAGGAAGTGGGAGGGAGGAAAGGGGAAACAGGAAGTGAGGGGG
>NW_015440481.1:0-1740 GCF_001577835.2 Coturnix japonica | reverse complement strand
CCACCCTGAGCACGGCGGTGGCGAACGTTGGTGTTGTGGATCCTGCTGGTACCGTGGGATCATCCCTGTAGCCTTTAGTCGCCTCTTTGGGGCCGTTCGGGTTCCCCACGTACTGACCCAGCACAACGTCCTGCAGCGACACCGGGCTGATGCACTTCAGCACCTTCACCTATAGGGACAATGGGGTGGGGGGCAATATGGCCGCCGGGTGAGCAATATGGCCGCCACCATGAGCCAATATGGCCGCCGGGTGAGCAATATGGCCGCTGCCATGGGCCAATATGGCCGCCAGGTGAACAATATGGCCGCCAGGTGAGCAATATGGCCGCCGGGTGAGCAATATGGCCGCCACCATGGGCCAATATGGCCACTGCCATGGGCCAATATGGCTGCCGGGTGAGCAATATGGCCGCCATGAGCCAATATGGCTGCCGGGTGAGCAATATGGCCGCCATGGTCTAATATGGCCGCTGGGTGAGCAATATGGCCGCCACCATGGTCCAATATGGCTGCCGGATGAGCAATATGGCTGCCAGGTGAGCAATATGGCCGCTGCCATGGGCCAATATGGCCGCCAGGTGAACAATATGGCCGCTGGGTGAGCAATATGGCTGCCATGGTCTAATATGGCCGCCGGGTGAGCAATATGGCCGCTGTCATGGGCCAATATGGCCGCCAGGTGAGCAATATGGCCGCCACCATGGTCCAATATGGCTGCCAGGTGAGCAATATGGCCGCCACCATGGGCCAATATGGCCACCATGAGCCAATATGGCTGCCGGGTGAGCCATATGGCCGCCACCATGGGCCAATATGGCCGCCAAGTGAGCAATATGGCCGCCATGGTCTAATATGGGCGCTGGGTGAGCAATATGGCCGCCACCATGGTCCAATATGGCCGCCATGGTCCAATATGGCCGCCACCATGAGCCAATATGGCCGCCAGGTGAGCAATATGGCCGCCATGAGCCAATATGGCCACCAGGTGAGCAATATGGCCGCCGGGTGAGCAATATGGCCGCTGCCATGGACCAATATGGCCGCCAGGTGAGCAATATGGCCGCCATGGTCTAATATGGCCGCTGGGTGAGCAATATGGCCGCCACCATGGTCCAATATGGCCGCCGGGTGAGCAATATGGCCGCCGGGTGAGCAATATGGCCGCCACCATGGGCCAATATGGCTGCCGGGTGAGCAATATGGCCGCCATGAGCCAATATGGCCACCGCCATGGGCCAATATGGCCGCCAGGTGAGCAATATGGCCGCCGGGTGAGCAATATGGCCGCTATGGTCTAATATGGCCGTCGGGTGAGCAATATGGCCGCTGCCATGGGTCAATATGGCCGCCGGGTGAGCAATATGGCTGCCACCATGGGCAAATATGGTCCCCAGGTGAGCAATATGGCCGCCATGAGCCAATATGGCCACCGCCATGGGCCAATATGGCCACCAGGTGAGCAATATGGCCGCCGGGTGAGCAATATGGCCGCTGCCATGGGCCAATATGGCCGCCGGGTGAGCAATATGGCCGCCACCATGGGCCAAAATGGCTGCCGGGTGAGCAATATGGCCGCCATGAGCCAATATGGCCACTGCCATGGGCCAATATGGCCACCAGGTGAGCAATATGGCTGCCATGGTCTAATATGGCCGCTGGGTGAGCAATATGGCCGCCACCATGGTCCAATATGGCCGCCAGGTGAGCAATATGGCCGCCACCATGGGCCAATATGGCCGC
>NW_015440480.1:3569-6871 GCF_001577835.2 Coturnix japonica | reverse complement strand
AACGCGTCATAGAACCTTGGGCCATTACTTAATTACGGCGGTCATTTAACTTAATCGGGTTATTTAATCTAATGGGGTAAGTACATTAATGGAGGTAATTGTGGGGGCCAGTACAAGAGGTTAATTAAGGTAAGGTCGGTGATAAATGGGCAGTGCGTCAATAACGAGCTGAGCCGCCTGCTGTAAGAACCTGCCGGTCATTAATTAATTAACGGCGGTAATTAATTAATTAATGGCGGCATTAACTTAATGGGCGTTCATTAATGGGGGGCAGATACCATTGAGAGGCATATTAAGGGGGATCCTAAATGGGGGTAGTAATGGGGGTTCAGGTGTATGTAATAACGAGCTGCAGCCGCTCTTGAAGAGGAACCTTGGCGGTCATTAATTAATTAACGGTAAGGTAATTATAATGCGGGTCATTAATTAATGGCTGCGTAATTAATGGGGTAATTAATTATGGGGGGGTATAAAGGGGGGGTGATCGGGGTGATAAGGGGCGGTACATAATGGGGGCCAGTGTTGTAACAGGGAGCTGAGCCGCTCCTATAGGAACCTGGTCATTTAATTAATTAATGGAATTCGATTAATGGGTTCCATTAATTAATGCGCGGTCATTAATGGTAATTAAATGGGTAATAATATATGATTTTGGGAATAATGGGGGTAATAAGGTAATGGGGCATAAATGGGGGGAGTAATGGGGACAGTGTGTAATAGGGAGTGAGCCGCTCTGAGAGGACCTGGGGTTCAAATAATTATAAACAGGGATAATTAATTATGGGGTCATTAATATAATGGGGCATAATGGCGGCCAGTACATGGGGCGGGGCTGAATCAAGTAAGGGGGTGCTGGCCAGTGATAAAGGGGCAGTGTTGTAAGTAATGAGCTCAAGCCGCCAGGTCGGACAGGAACCTTGGGTAATTAATTAACGAGTCATTAATTAATGGTAATAATGGGGTAATTAATGGGGCAATATGTAATTAATATATGGGTTGTAATTAATTGTCGGGGGTATAAGGTAATGGGTCAATTAATGGGGGCAGTGTGTACACAGGGAGCTGAGCCGCTCTGATAGGAACCTGCCCGGGGTTAATTAAATGGCGGTCATTAATGCATTAATGCGGTCATTAAATTAATGGGGTAATTAATGGTAATAATGGGGGCAGTAACATGGGGGGGTTAATAAAGTAATGGGGGTAATAATGGGGGCAGTGTGTAATAGGGAGCTGAGCCGCTCGGACAGGAACCTGGATAATTAATTAATGGGGTAATTAATTAATGGGGTAATTAATTAATGGGGTCATTAATGGGGTAATTAATGGGGGCAGTACATGGGAGGGTAATAAGGTAATGGGTATTAATGGGAGGCAGTGTGTAATAACGAGCTGAGCCGCTCGGACAGGAACCTGGGTCATTAATTAATTAACGGGGTAATTAATTAATGGGGTAATTAATTAATGGGGTCATTAATTAATGGGGTCATTAATGGGGTAATTAATATATGGTGGGGAATAATGGGGGTAATAACGTAATGGGGCAATAAATGAGGGGCAGTGTGTAATAACGAGCTGAGCCGCTCTGATAGGAACCTGGGTAATTAATTAACAGGTTAATTAATTAATGGGGTCATTAATTAATGGGGAAATTAATATATGGGGGTAATAAAGGGGGGGTGATAAGGTAAGGGGGTGATAAATGGGGGCAGTGTGTAATAGGGAGCTGAGCCGCTCTGACAGGAACCTGGGTCATTAATTAACTGGGTAATTAATTAATGGGGTCATTAATTAATGGGGTCATTAATGGGGGCGGTACATGGGGGGGTAATAAGGTAAGGGGGTGATAAATGGGGGTAATAATGGGGGCAGTGTGTAATAGGGAGCTGAGCCGCTCTGATAGGAACCTGGGTCATTAATTAACAGGTTAATTAATTAGCAGGTTAATTAATTAATGGGGTAATTAATGGGGAGGCAATACATTAGAGGGGCAATAAGGGGATCCTAAATGGGGGTACTAATGGGGGCAGTGTGTAATAGAGAGCTGAGCCGCTCTGAGAGGAACCTGCGGAATTAATTAATTAACGGGGTAATTAATTAATTAATGGGGTCATTAATTAATGGGGTCATTAATGGGGTAATTAATTAATGGGAGGGAATAATGGGGGGGTAATAAGGCAATGGCTATCAATGGGGGCAGTGTGTAATAGGGAGCTGAGCCGCTCTGATAGGAACCTGGGTCATTAATTAATTAATGGGGTAATTAATTAATGGGGTAATTAATTAATGGGGTCATTAATTAATGGGGGCAGTACATGGGGGGTAATAAGGTAAGGGGGGAATAAATGGGGGCAGTGTGTAATAATGAGCTGAGCCGCTCAGACAGGAACCTGGGTCATTAATTAATTAACCGGGTCATTAATTAATTAATGGGGTAATTAATGGGGTAATTAATTAATTGGGGGTAATAATGGGGGGAGGTAATAAGGTAAGGGGACATAAATGGGGGTAGTAATGGGGGCAGTATGTAATAACGAGCTGAGCCGCTCTGACAGGAACCTGGGTAATTAACGGGGTCATTAATTAATTAATTGGTAATTAATTAATGGGGTAATTAATGGGGTCATTAATGGGGGCAGTACATGGGGGGGTGATAAGGTAAGGGGGTAATAATGGGGGCAGTGTGTAATAGGGAGCTGAGCCCCTCGGACAGGAACCTGGGTAATTAATTAACGGGTTAATTAATTAATGGGGTAATTAATTAATGGGGTCATTAATGGGGGGAATAATGGGGGTAATAAGGTAATGGGGGCATAAATGGGGGTAGTAATGGGGGCAGTGTGTAATAGGGAGCTGAGCCGCTCTGATAGGAACCTGGGTAATTAATTAACAGGGTAATTAATTAATGGGGTAACTAATTACTGGGGGTAATTAATATATGGGAGGGAATAATGGGGGTAATAATGTAATGGGGCAATTAATGGGAGGCAGTGTGTAATAGGGAGCTGAGACGCTCGGAGAGGAACCTGGGTAATTAATTAACGGGGTCATTAATTAATTAATGGGGTAATTAATGGGGTAAGTAATTAATTGGGGGTAATAATGGGGGGAGGTAATAAGGTAAGGGGACATAAATGGGGGTAGTAATGGGGGCAGTGTGTAATAGGGAGCTGAGCCGCTCTGATAGGAACCTGGGTCATTAATTAATTAACGGGGTCATTAATTAATTAATGGGGTCATTAATTAATGGGGTAATTAATTAATTGGGGGTAATAATGGGGGGAGGTAATAAGGTAATGGGGGCA
>NW_015440480.1:2004-3294 GCF_001577835.2 Coturnix japonica | reverse complement strand
AGTAATGGGGGCAGTGTGTAATAGGGAGCTGAGCCCCTCTGATAGGAACCTGTGTAATTAATTAATTAACGGGGTAATTAATTAATTAATGGGGTAATTCATTAATTGGGGGTAATAATGGGGGCAGGTAATAAGGTAAGGGGACATAAATGGGGGTAGTAATGGGGGCAGTGTGTAATAATGAGCTGAGCCGCTCGGACAGGAACCTGGGTAATTAACGGGGTCATTAATTAATTAATTAATGGGGTAACTAATTAATGGGGTCATTAATGGGATAATTAATATATGGGGGGTAATAAAGGGGGGGTGATAAGGTAAGGGGGTGATAAATGGGGGCAGTGTGTAATAATGAGCTGAGCCGCTCGGATAGGAACCTGGGTAATTAACGGGGTCATTAATTAATTAATGGGGTCATTAATTAATGGGGTCATTAATGGGGTAATTAATATCTGGGGGGTAATAATGGGGGGTTAATAAGGTAATGGGGGCATAAATGGGGGGTAGTAATGGGGGCAGTGTGTAATAGGGAGCTGAGCCGCTCGGATAGGAACCTGGGTAATTAATTAACGGGGTCATTAATTAATTAATGGGGTAATTAATGGGGTAATTAGTGGGGTCATTAATAGGGGCAGTACATGGGGGGTAATAAGGTAATGGGTATTAATGGGAGGCAGTGTGTAATAACGAGCTGAGCCGCTCGGACAGGAACCTGGGTCATTAATTAATTAATGAGTTAATTAATTAATGGGGTAATTAATTTATGGAGGGTCATTAATGGGGGCAGTACAAGAGGGGGTAATAAAGTAAGGGGGTGATAAATGGGGGCAGTGTGTAATAACGAGCTGAGCCGCTCGGATAGGAACCTGGGTAATTAAAAGGGTCATTAATTAATTAAGAGGGTCATTAATTAATGTGGTCATTAATATATAGTGGGTTAATAATGGGGGCAATAATGTATTGGGGCATAATGGGGACAATTAACAGGGGGCAGTGTGTAATAACGAGCTGAGCCGCTCGGACAGGAGCCTGGGTAATTAACGGGGTCATTAATTAATTAAGGGGGTCAATAATTAATGGGGTCATTAATTAATGGGGTCATTAATTAATGGGGTAATTAATGGGGGTAATAAAGTAATGGGGCATAATGGGGACAATGAACAGGGGGCAGTGTGTAATAACGAGCTGAGCCGCTCGGACAGGAACCTGGGTCATTAACGGGGTCATTAATTAATTAATGGGGTCATTAATTAATGGGGTAATTAATGGGGGGGAATAATGGGGGTAATAAGG
>NW_015440480.1:0-1999 GCF_001577835.2 Coturnix japonica | reverse complement strand
GGGGTAATTAATGGGGGGGAATAATGGGGGTAATAAGGTAATGGGGGCATAAATGGGGGTAGTAATGGGGGCAGTGTGTAATAGGGAGCTGAGCCGCTTGGACAGGAACCTGGGTCATTAATTAATTAACGGGGTCATTAATTAATTAATGGGGTCATTAATTAATGGGGTTATTAATTAATGGGGTAATTAATGGGGGCAGGACATGGGGGGGTAATAAGGTAATGGGGGCATAAATGGGGATAGTAATGGGGGCAGTGTGTAATAATGAGCTGAGCCGCTCTGATAAGAACCTGGGTAATAAATTAATTAACGGGGTCATTAATTAATGGGGTAATTAATTAATTGGGGGTAATAATGGGGGCAGTAAATGGGAGGGTAATAAGGTAATGGGTATTAATGGGAGGCAGTGTGTAATAACGAGCTGAGCCGCTCTGATAGGAACCTGGGTCATTAATTAATTAACGGGGTAATTAATTAATGGGGTAATTAATTAATGGGGTCATTAATGGGGTAATTAATATATGGGGGGTAATAAAGGGGGGGTGATAAGGTAAGGGGGTGTAATAATGGGGGCAGTGTGTAATAACGAGCTGAGCCACTCGGATAGGAACCTGGGTAATTAATTAATTAATGGGTTAATTAATTAATGGGGTAACTAATTAATGGGGTCATTAATTAATGGGGTAATTAATGGGGGCAGTACATGGGGGGGTAATAAGGTAAGGGGGGCATAAATGGGGGTAGTAATGGTGGCAGTGTGTAATAATGAGCTGAGCCGCTCGGATAGGAACCTGGGTAATTAATTAACGGGATCATTAATTAATTAATGGGGTCATTAATTAATGGGGTAATTAATGGGGGGGAATAGTGGGGGTAATAAGGTAATGGGGGCATAAATGGGGGTAGTAATGGGGGCAGTGTGTAATAACGAGCTGAGCCGCTCAGACAGGAACCTGGGTAATTAATTAATGGGGTAATTAATTAATGGGGTAATTAATTAATGGGGTCATTAATGGGGGGGAATAATGGGGGTAATAAGGTAATGGGGGCATAAATGGGGGTAGTAATGGAGGCAGTGTGTAATAGGGAGCTGAGCTGCTCTGATAAGAACCTGGGTAATTAATTAATTAACGGGGTCATTAATTAATGGGGTAACTAATTAATGGGGTTATTAATGGGGGCAGGACATGGGGGGGTGATAAGGTAAAGGGGATAAATGGGGACAATTAACAGGGGGCAGTGTGTAATAACGAGCTGAGCCGCTCGGACAGGAATCTGGGTAATTAATTACCCATTATGACACCATATGGCCCCATATAACCCCATATGGCCCCATATGCCCCCATATAACCTCATATGCCCCCATATGACTCCATATGGCCCCATACCACCCCATATGCCTCCATATATGACCCTATAAGCCCCCATTATGGGGCATTATGACCCCATATGGCCCCATATAACCCCATATGACCCCATATAACCCCATATAACCCCATATAACCCCATATGACCCCATATAACCCCATATAACCCCATATAATTCCATATACCCCCATATAACCCCATATACCCCCATATAACCCCATATAACCCCCTATAACCCCATATAACCCCATATAACCCCATATAACCCCATATAACCCCATATAACCCCATATTGCCTGACTGACCGCAGTGGTTTGCGCTCGATGCAGACCCGCTGCCTCAATTCACTGAGCATTGCAGGGGGGCTATATGACCCCATAAGACCCCATAGGACCCCATATAACCCCATATAACCCCATACAACCCCATATGGCCCCATACAACCCCATATGCCCCCATATGCCCCCATATGACCCTATAAGCCCCCATTATGGGGCATTATGACCCCATATGCCCCCATATGCCCCCATATGCCCCCATATGCCCCCATATAACCCCATATGATCCTATAAGCCCCCATTATGGGGCATTATGACCCCATATGCCCCCATATAACCCCATATGATCC
>NW_015440479.1:0-6888 GCF_001577835.2 Coturnix japonica | reverse complement strand
GGCCATAGGGACCATAGAGACTATGGGGACTATAGGGACCATAGAGACTATGGGGACTATGGGGATAGAGGGGCCATAGGGACCATAGAGACTATAGAGACTATGGGGACCATAGAGACTATGGGGACTGGGGAGATAGAGGGGCCATAGGGACCATAGAGACTATAGGGACCATAGAGACTATGGGGACTGGGGGGATAGAGGGGCCATAGGGACCATAGAGACTATGGGGACCGGGGGGATAGAGGGGCCATAGTGACCATAGAGACTATGGGGACTATAGGGACCATAGAGACTATGGGGACCATAGAGACTATGGGGACAAGAGGGGCCAGAGAGGCCATAGAGGGCATAGGGACCATAGAGACTATGGGGACTGGGGGGATAGAGGGGACACAGGGACCATAGAGACTATGGGAACCATAGAGACTATGGGGACTGGGGGGATAGAGGGGCCATAGGGACCATAGAGACTATAGAGACTATGGGGACCATAGAGACTATGGGGACTGGGGGGATAGAGGGGCCATAGTGACCATAGAGACTATAGGGACAAGAGGGGTCAGAGAGGCCATAGAGGGGCTATAAGGACCATAGAGACTATTGGGACTGGGGGGATAGAGGGGCCATAGGGACCATAGAGACTATAGGGACCATAGAGACTATGGGGGACCATAGAGACTATGGAGGACCATAGAGATAGAGGGGCCATAGGGACCATAGAGAGACATTGAGACCCATAGGGAGCCATAGGGACACACAGAGACCCATAGGGACCCGTAGGGACCCATAGAGACCCATAAGGACCCATAGACCCCATGGAGACCCATAGGGAGACATAGGGACACATAGGGAGCCATAGGGAGCCATTGAGACTATAGGGACCATAGAGACTATGGGGACCAGGGGGATAGAGGGGCCATAGGGACCATAGAGACTATAGGGACCATAGGGACTATAGGGACCATAGAGACTATGGGGACAAGAGGGTCCAGAGAGGCCATAGAGGGGCCATAGGGACCATAGAGACTATGGGGACCGGGGGGATAGAGGGGACATGGGGACCATAGAGACTATAGGGACCATAGAGACTATGGGGACTGGGGGGATAGAGGGGACACGGGGACCATAGAGACTACAGGGGCCAGAGTGTCTCCCATTGGGGGTCTATGGGGGTCTCCCATTGGGGTCTCCTATTGGGGTCCTATAGGGTTCCTATAAGGTTCCTATAGGGGTCTCCCATTGGGATTTCCCATTGGGGTCCTACTGGGGTCCTATAGGAGATCCTATAGGGTTCCTATAGGGGTCGCTATGGGGTCCTATTGGGGTCTCCCATTGGGGTCCTATTGGGGTCTCCCATTGGGGTCCTATTGGGGTCCTATAGGTTTCCTATAGGGGTCGCTATGGGGTCCTATAGGTTTCCTATAGGGGTCGCTATGGGGTCCTATAGGGGTCCCATTGGGGTCTCCCATTGGGGTTTCCCATTGGGGTCCTATAGGGTTCCTATAGGGGTCGCTATGGGGTCCTATTGGGGTCCCCCATTGGGGTCCTATAGGGTTCCTGTAAGGTTCCTATAAGGGTCCTATAGGGTTCCTATAAGGTTCCTATTGGGGTCCTATAGGGTTCCTATAGGGTTCCTATAGGGGTCAGGGGTCGCTATGGGAGTCCATTGGGTCCCCCCATTGGGGTCCTGATAGGGTTCCTGTAAGGTTCCTATAAGGGTCACTATAGGGTTCCTATTAAAGGTTCCTATTGGGGTCCTAAGGGTTACCTATAGGGTTCCTATAGGGGATCGCCTAGGGTCCTAATTGGGTCTCCCATTAGGGTCTCCCATTTGGGGTCCTCTATGGGTCCTCCCAATTGGGGTCCTATAGGGTTCCATAGGGTTCCTATAGGGTCCTATAAGGGTTCCTATAGGGGTCTCCCATTGGGGGTCTCCATTGGGGGTCTACTATTGGGGTTTTCCCATTGGGGGTCCTATAGGGTTCCTATAGGGTTTCCTATAGGGGTCCATTGGGGTCCTAATTAGGGGTCCTAATGGCCTTCCTCTATGGTTTATCTATTGAGGGGTCCTATTGGGTCTCCATTGGGGTCTCCCCAATTAGGGGTCCTCTATGGGTCTCCCATTGGGGTCTACCCATTGAGGTCTCCCATTAGGGGTCCTCGATAGGGTTCCCAATATAAAGGTTCCTATAGGGGATCCTATAAGGGTTAATCCATATATCCCAATAATATACATACATTCCCCATATATATACCCCATATATTCTGCCCTGTGGTCCCGGTGCCAGCCGCTTCATGCGCCACATGGCCAGCCCGATACCGGAACGAGGGTACGGTGGATCAAGACCGTGCGCTGCTTCGGGCCCTCGCCAATCACCGCTATGGGGCAAGCAAATGGGGGTTCGGTTATGGGGTCAGATTATGGGTTATGGGGTCGGTATGGGTATGGGGTTGGTTATGGGGATTAAATGAGGGTTATGGGGTCCGGTTATGGGGTCGTTATGGGGTTGGTTATGGGGTTACAGGTTATGGGGTTCGGTTAGGGGTTGGTTATGGGGTTATGGGGTTATGGAGTTTAATGGGGTCGTATATGGGGCAGTTATGGGGTCGGTAATGGGTTATGGTTATGGGGTCCGGTTATGGGTTTTATGGAGGTCAGTTATGGGGTTTACAGGTTATGGGGTCGAGTTATGGGTCGGTATGGGGATCGGTTATGGGGATTATGGGGACGGTTATGGGTTATGGGGTCCGGCTATGGGGTCAAGTTATAGGGGTCGGTTATGGGGTTTTATGTCGTATGGGCTCGGGTTTTTATGGGGTTATGCAGGGTCGAGTTATGGTGTCGGTTTTATGGGGTTTATGGGTTTTATGGGGGTCGGTTTATGGGGTCGGTTATGGGTTGGTTATGGGGGTTGGTTATGGGGTTTCGGTTAATGGGGTCAGTTAATGGGGTCAGTTATGGGGTCGGTTATGGGGTTATGGGGTCAAGGGGGTGGTTATGAGGTCAGTTATGGGGTTACGGGGTTATGGGGTCAGTTATGGGGCTGGTTATGAGGTCAGTATAGGGGGTAATGGGTTATGGGGTCGCGATTACTGGAGTCGGTTATGGGGTCAGTTATGGGGTTAAGGCGGACATATAAGGGCGACGTCTGTATCCATTGGGATTATGAGGGATTGTTAGGGTTATGGGGTCCGGATTAGGGGTCGGTTATGGAGGGTTGGTGTGGGGTTCGGTTATGCGGGTCGGTTATGGGGTCGGTTTATGGGGTTTGGGTCGGTTATGGGGTTAATCGGGGTTTATGGGGGTCGGTTTATGGGTTATGGGGTCGGTTAGGTCGGTTAATGGGGTCGGTTATGGGTTAACGGGGTCCTGGTTATGGGGTTTATGGGGTTCGGTTTATGGGGGTCGGTATATGGGGTTATGGGTCAAGTTTATGGGGGTCGGTTATGGGTCCGGTTATGGGTTTCGGGGTAGGTTTTAAATGGCGAGTTTGGGGGTCGGTTATGGGAGTCCGGTTATGGGTATGGGGACGGTTATGGGGTCGGTTATGGGGGTCGGTTAAATGGGATTTATGGGGTCGGTTATGGGGTCAGTATGGGTTGGTATATGGGTTGGTTATGGGGTCGGTTATGGGGTCAGTTATGGGGTCCGTTATGGGGTTTATGGGGTCAAGTTAGGGTTGGGTTATGGGTGATGGGGTCGGTTATGGGGTTGGTTATGGGGTTACTGGGTTTATTGGGGTCAGTTTATGGGGTTATGGGGTCGGGTTAGGGGTTAGGGGTCGGTTATGGGGTCAGTTATGGGGTTATGGGTCGGTTAATGGGTTATGGGGTTCGTTATGGGGTCAGTTATGGGTTGGTTTTATGGGGTCAGTTATGGGTTACAGGGTTAGGGGTTTTGTATGGAGTGATGGGGTTTGGTTAGGGGCCTGTTATGGGGATCATGGGGGTCAGTTATGGGGTCGGTTATGGGGTTACAGGGTTATGGGGTCGGTTATGAGGTTACTGGGTTATGGGTCAGTTATGGGGTTATGGGGTCAATGGGTGGTTATGAGGTCAGTTTATGGGTCAGTTATGGGGCCAGCTAATGGGCAGCTATAGGGCACATTAATGGGGGCAAACGCTATAAGGGTCTCTAGGGGTCCTATGGGGCAGCTATAGGGCAGCTATAGGGCAGCTATGGGGTCTCATAATAGGGGCAGCTATGGGGTCTCTATGGGGCTCTATGGGGTCTCTATAGGGCAGCTTATGGGCAGCTAACGGGGTCTCTATGGGGTCTCTAAATGGGGAGCTAATGGGGTCTCATATGGGCAGCTATGGGGTATCTATAGGGTCTCTATAGGGCAGCTATGGGGTCTCTATGGGGTCTCTATAGGGTTCTATGGGGTCTCTATGGGTTCTCGTAATAGGCACAAGCTATCATGCGGCAGCACGGGGTCTCTATGGGGATCTCTATGGGGAAGCCATATGGGGTCTCTTAGGGGCAGCTATGAGGGTCTATATAGGTCTCTATGGCAGCTATAGAGGTCTCTATGGGGTCTCTATGGGGCAGCTAAAAGGGGTCCTATATTGGGTCTCTATAGGGCAGATAGGGGACACTAATGGGAGTCTCTATAGGCAGCTATGGGCAAGCTACGGGGTCTCTATAGGGTCTCCTATAGGGGGCCAGCTAGGGGTCTCTATAGCAGCTATGGGCAGCTACGGGGTCTCTATAGGGTCTCTATGGGGGCAGCATGGGGGTCTCTATGGGGTCATCTATGGGGTCTCTATGGGGCAGCTTATGGTCTCTATGGGGCTCCTATGGGGTCTAATATGGGGTCCTATGGGGTCTCTATGGGGCTCAAATAACCGGCTATCACTTGTAGAGGTCCCGGTTTCGGAAGCCGCTTATGGGATCAACGACCTCGTGGGTCAGATTAACATTCTCCGCACCCTCTTTGAATTGGCTTGCCCCACAGCGGCACCGGCCCACGCTGATTGGTTGCCCCATGGATCTCAATTCCCTGCCTTCTGATTGGCTGCCCCTATAAATAAGGGGTCGCATATATAAACGAGCCCGAGAGATTCCAGAACAGCGATACGGAAAAGACCCGAAAAGCCTTCCGATCATTACCGAACCCCGCAAGCCGGTTCCGATTGGCTCCGAACTGTTTCCGATCCCACCCAACCCGCAGAGCCGTTCCGAATTGGCTTCCGACTGTTCCGTCCACCCGAAACCCCGCAAGCCGTTCCGATTGCTCCGAACCCTTCCGATCCCTCCGAACCTCCTCCGATTGGCTCCGAAACCGTTCCGATCCCTTCCAGAACCTCTCCGATTGGCTCCGAACCCACTTCGATCCTCCCGAACCTCCTCCTCATTGGCCTCCGAACCCTTCCCGATCCCACCGAACCCCTCCATTGCTCCGAACCCTTCGATCCCTTCCCGAGACCTCTCCGATTGGCTCCGAACACCTTCGATCCCCACCCGAACCCTCCGATTGGACTCCGAACCCTTCCGCATCCATCCCGAACCTCTCCGATTGGCTCCGAACCCTTCCGATCCCACCCTGAACCCCTCGATTGAGCTTCCGAACCCTCCGAACACCATTCCGATCTCCACCCAGAACCGCCTTTCCGAACTGTTCCGAACCGTTCCGAACCCTCCGATCGGCTCCGAACCCTTCCGATCCCTCCCGAACCCGCCGAATAAGGCTCCGATTCCCACCGAACCCCTCCCGAACCTCCGATGGCCTCCGAACCCCTCCGAACCCTTCCCGGATTCATCCGAACCCCTTCCGAAACCGTTCCGAATCCACACCGAACCCCTCCGAAACATTCCAGAACCCTTCACGAACCCCCTCCCGAACGGCTCCCGAAACCCTTCCGACCATCCGAATACCCCAACGAACCCTATCCGAATCCACCTGAACCCATTCCGAACCTTCCGATCTCAACCCGAACGCCTTCGAACCAATACCCGACCCCACGAAACCCTTCCGATTCCTCCCGAGCCGTTCGACCCTATCGATCCTCCTCCGAACCCCACAGCTCTGCAGTACCCCATAGCCACCCCATAGATCCCCCATAGCCCCCACATACAGCCCTTATATCCCCACCCTATAGCCCCCCATAGCGCCTTATAGCACACCCCATAGCCCTATAGACACCCATAGCCCCACTGTAGCCCTCCCATAGATCCCCGTAGCCAGCCCCATAGCACACGCCCCATAAGAATCCCTCATAGCCATAGATCCCCCCTTATCAGCCCATAGATCCCCCATAGCAGACCCCATAGATCCCCATAGCCAGCCCCCATAAGTAAGACCCATAAGATCCCCATAGCCCACCCCATAGCGCTCACCCCATAATCCTCATAGCCACCCCATATCAACCCCATACAGATCCACCCATAGCCAGCCCCCATAGCCCCCCCATAGATCCCACATAGCCCACCCCATAGATCCCCAATAGACACGGCCCCCATAGCCACCCCATAGACCCCCATACCCACCCCATAGATCCCCATAGCCCATCCCATAGGCCACACCCCATAGATCCCATAGCCCACCCTAAGCAAACCCCATAGACCCCCCCCATAGCACAGCCCCCATAGCCCCCCTAAAACGCCATAGCCCCGCCCCTTCTTCTTCACCCCCAATCAGCTCCTCCCATACCGCCTTAGCCCCGCTCCCTTCCTATCAACCAACCGCCCAATCAGCACATTCCCCATTACCCCGCCGCCCCTTCTATTACAACCTCGCCCAATCAGCCACCAACCACCATATTTAAGCCCCGCCCATCCCTTAGCCCCGCCTCTTTCTCTGCAGCATCCAACAAGCTCCCCTCCCATAGCCCGCCCTTCATCTGCCCCACCCAATCAGCCCGCCCCTACCTTAACCCCGCCCC
>NW_015440478.1:5794-6899 GCF_001577835.2 Coturnix japonica | reverse complement strand
TGGGGTCTCTATGGGTCTCTATGGGGTCTGTGGGGTCTATGGGTTCTCTATGGGTGTCTATGGGGTGATATGGGGCTCTATGGGGTCTCTATGGGGCTATATGGGGGTCTGTGGGGCTGTATTTGGTCTATGGGGTCTCTATGGTGTCTCTATGGGGTTCTATGGGTCTCTGTGGGTCTCTATGGGGTCTGTGGGGTCTATGGGTTCTCTATGGGTGTCTGTGGGGTCTCTATGGGTTCTCTCTGTGGCTCTATGGGGTGATATGGGGCTCTATGGGGTCTCTGTGGGGCTGTATTTGGTCTATGGGGTGTCTATGGGTCCCTATGGGGTTCCTATAGGGTTCTATGGGTCTCTATGGGTCTCTATGTGGTTATATGGGGTCTATGGGTTCTCTATGGGTCACTATGGGGGTCTATGGGGTCTCTATGGGTTCTCTATGGGTGTCTATGGGGTGATATGGGTCTCTATGGGGGTCTATGGGTTCTCTATGGGGCTCTATGGGGTGATATGGGGCTCTATGGGGTCTCTATGGGGCTATATGGGGGTCTGTGGGGCTGTATTTGGTCTATGGGGTGTCTATGGGTCTCTATGGGTCTCTATGTGGTTATATGGGGTCTATGGGGTCTCTATGGGGCTCTATGGGGGGATATGGGGTTTATATGGGGTCTATGGGGTCTCTATGGGGTTTATATGGGGTCTATGGGGTTTATGGGGGTTATATGGGGTCTCTATGGGGTCTCTATGGGGCCTCTATGGGGTTATGTGGGGTTATATGGGGGGATATGGGTCTCTATGGGGTCTATGGGGTTCTGTGGGTCTCTATGGGTCTCTATGGGGCTCTATAGGGATCTATGGGTCTTTATGGGGTCTATGGGGTTCTGTGGGGGGATATTGGGTTATATAGGATGATATTGGGTCTCTATGGGGTCTCTATGGGGTCTCTATGGGTCTCTATGGGGTCTCTATGGGGTCTCTATGGGGTCTATGGGGTTCTATTGGTCTCTATGGGGTCTATGGGGTCTCTATGGGGTCTCTATGGGGTCTCTATGGGTCTCTATGGGGTCTATGGGGTTCTATTGGTCTCTATGGGGTCTCTATGGGTCTC
>NW_015440478.1:0-3804 GCF_001577835.2 Coturnix japonica | reverse complement strand
GGTCTCTATGGGGTGGGATCTGTGGGTCAGCGCTCTATGGGGTCTCTATGGGGTCTCTATGGGGTCTCTATGGGTCTCTATGGGGTCTATGGGGTTCTATTGGTCTCTATGGGGTCTCTATGGGTCTCTATGGGGTCCCTATGGGTCTCTATGTGGTTATATGGGGTATATGGGGTCTCTATGGGGTGTCTATGGGTGATATGGGGTGATATGGGGTTCTATGGTGTCTATGGGGTTTATATGGGGTTCTATGGGGCTCTATGGGGTTTATATGGGGTCTATGGGGTTTATGGGGGTTATATGGGGTCTATGGGGTCTCTATGGGGCCTCTATGGGGTTCTATGGGGGGATATGGGGGGATATTGGGTTATATAGGATGATATGGGGTCTCTATGGGGTCTCTATGGGTCTCTATGGGTCTCTATGGGTCTCTATGGGGTCTCTATGGGTCTCTATGGGGTCTATGGGGTTCTATTGGTCTCTATGGGGTCTATGGGGTCTCTATGGGTCTCTGTGGGTTACTATGGGGTCTCTATGGGGTGGGATCTGTGGGTCAGGGCTCTATGGGGTCTCTATGGGTCCCTATAGGTCCCTATGTGTCTCTATGGGTCAGGCTCTATGGGGTCAATCTCTCTCTGTGCCCCACAGGTCCCGTCAGCCCCACATGGCGCCACTTGTGGGGCCGGAGCTGCTCAGCCCCATTGATGACGGCGGCGGGGATGGGGCCAGCCCCACAGCAGCGCCCCATAGCGTAGCACCCCATAGTGTGCCCCATAGCATAGCACCCCATAACATAGCGCCCCATAGCGCACCCCATAGCATAGAGCCCCATAGCTCTGTGCCCCATAGCACACCCCATAGCATAGAGCCCCATAGCACACCCCATAGCTCTGTGCCCCATAGCACAGCGCCCCATAGCACACCCCATAGCTCTGTGCCCCATAGCTCTGTGCCCCATAGCACACCCCATAGCTCTGTGCCCCATAGCACACCCCATAGCATAGAGCCCCATAGCACATCACCCTATAGCCCTGTGCCCCATAACCCCCTGCCCCATAGCACAGAGCCCCATAACCCCCTGCCCCATAGCTCTGAGCCCCATAGTGTCTCCCATAACACAGAGCCCCATACGGCCCCAATAGCAGACAAAGGAACAGAGCCCCTATAGGCGTGCCCCATAGCACGAGCCCATAGCTCGACCCCATAGTGGCCCATAGCAACAGATGGCCCCATAGCGTGCCCCATAAGCCTGAGCCCCAAAGCACTACCTCATAACCCCCTGCCCATAGCACAGAGCCCCATAGGTGCCCCATAGCTCTGAGCCCCATACACAGGCCTCATAACCCCTGCCCCGATAGCACAGAGCCCCAGAGGGGTGCCCCATAGCTCTGAGCCCCTATAGGCACACCTCATACTCCCCTGCCCCATAGCAACAGAGCCCTCAATAATCCCCCTGCCCCATAGCGTGCCCGCATAGGCCGCACCCCATAGCCAATAGCTGCCACCGAGTAGAGCACATCACCCCTGATACGCCCCGTGCCCCATAACCCTGAACCCCAAGCCCATGGCCCCCAAGCACAGAGCCTATAGACCCCCGCTGCCCCATAGCGTGTCCCCAGTGACCTCTGTGCCCGCCCATAGCACATCACCCGATATGCCCGAACCCCATACAACAGACCCCATAGCCCCGATGCCCCATAGCTCCGAGCCCCATAGCGTGCCCCATAGCTTCTGAGCCCCTATAGCCTGTGCCCCCATTAGCCGTTGCCCAATAGCATAGAGCCCCAATTAGCACATCACCCTATAAGCCCAGCCCCCATAGCAACAGATGCCGCCAATAACCCCCTGCCCCATACGCTCGTCCCCATAGCCGGTGCCCCATAGCAACATCACCTCGTATAGCCCGAGCCCCTATAGCACAGAGCCCATACCCCTGCCCCAAGCTCCGAGCCCCCATAGCGTGCCCCATGTAGCTCTGTCCCCATGAGCACACCCCATAGCTCTGTGCCCCATAGCCCGCGAGGCCCCATAGAGTGCCCCCAGGTAGCCGAGCCCCAAGGCTTCTGTGCCCCAAAGCCCCTATGCGGGGGGGTTAGGGGGGCGGGCGCCCTCATACTCTGTGCCTCCATAGCGGCCCATATACTCTGTCCTCTCATAGGCTCTGTGCGCCCCATAGCGGCCCCAAGCCCCGAGCCCCAAGCAGTGCCCCAGTAGCTGCCCGACTCCATAGCTCTGTGCCCCAATAGCCCCGAGCCCCATAGCTCGAGCTCCATTAAGCACAAGCCTCCATAGCTCCGAGCCCCATAGCCTGTGCCCCATAGCTCCGAGCCCCCATAGCTGCGCGAGCCCCATAGTCGTGCTCCCGGATAGGCTCCGAGCCCCATAGCTCCGAGCCATTAGCCCGAGCCCCACTAGCGTGCCCCATAAGCCCCATCCCCAATAGCCCGAACCCTCATAGCACAGAGCCCCAATGAACTCCGGAGCCGCCAGAAGCCTCCGTGCCCCAAGAGCGTGCCCTCATAAGCTTCTGTGCCCCATAGCACATCACCGCAGTAGCCCCGAAGCCCCCATAACCCTACCTCCATACCATGCCCCATCAGCACAGAGCCCCATAACCCCTGCCTCATAGCACACCCCCATAGCAAAGCGCCCTATAGCACACCCCATGCTTCTGTGCCCCAAGCGTGCTCCCATAGCATAACAGAGCCCCGATAACCCCCTGCCCCATATAACAGATCCCCGAAACCCCATGCCCCATTAGCCCTGGTCCCCAGGTAGACCCTGAAGCCCCCATAACCCCGTGCCACAGCTCCGAGTCCCCATAGCCTCCGAGCCCCATGAGCACAGCACTCCTATATCCCGACCCCCAACTCTGTGCCCCAGCGTCGTGCTCCACTACCCGGCCCCGAAGCCCCTATAAGCCCCGAGCCCCATAGTGCTCTGGCCCCATCAGCTCGTGCCCCATAGCTCGTTCCCATAGCTCTGGCCCCATAGCTCTTGAGCCCCCAACCGCCCCGTGCCCCGAATAGCTCTGTGTCCCCCCCAATAAGCTCTGTGCCGCCATAGCCTGTGCCCCATAGCTCGTGCGCCCAATAGGCGGCCCCAAGCACAGACTCCATAAGCGTCTGTGCCTCCATACTCTGTGCCCAACATATAGCTCTGTGCCCCATCGCCGTGCCCCAATAGCGTGCCCATAGACAGAGCCCCATACCTGTGCCCCATAGCTCGTGTCCCCATAGCACATCACCCTAAAGCGCCTAGCCCCAGATAGCGCGAGCCCCATAGCTCTGTGCCCCATTAGCTCTGTGCCCATAGAGCCCGAGCCCATAGCCTGTGGCGCCCATTAGCTCTGTGCCAGAGCCTGTGCCCCGCATAGCCCGAGCCCCCATAGCTCTGTGCCCCAAAGCTCGTGCCCCTAGCCCTGTGCCCCAGAGCCCCGACCCCCATACTTCCCTGCCCCATAGCGAAACACCCCCTAGGCATAGCGCCCTATAGCAAACACCCCAACCTGTACAGCCCCATAGCGTGCCCCCCATAGCACAGGGCCCCATAACCCCCTGCCCCATATAACAGAGCCCCATAACCCCATGCCCCAATAGCCCTGTGCCCCAAACCTTGAGCCCCGATAGCCCGATGCCCCCAAAGCAACAGAGCCCCATAGTCTTCCTGACCCCATTAGCAAGAGCCCAGAACCCCGTGCCCATAAGCCCTGAGCCCCATAGCCCCTAGCCCATAAACCACCCTGCCCATAACCTCCCCTGCACCATAGGCCTGCCCCATAGCTCGTTGCCCGTGCATAGCGGT
>NW_015440477.1:5701-6925 GCF_001577835.2 Coturnix japonica | reverse complement strand
TTTTTGGGGTGAATTCGGGCTGTTTTGGGGTTTCTTACCCAGCTCGGAGGCGATGGAGGCTCGAATGGGGGCGGGGCTGGAATCCAAGATGGCGTCCACCACGCGGCTGCCATTACGGTGACAGGCCAGGGACAGGAAGTGGCCCTGTGATGTCACAAAGGGGGGCGGGGCTTCGTCAGGGCACGCCCGCGTCTGATTGGATGGGTTAATGAAGGGGGCGGGGCTTAAACGTGGCCACGCCCCCTTAGATAGAAGCCCATAGGTTTGAATGGAGGGGGCGTGGCTTCATTTAGGCTCCGCCTCCTTTAGCTATGGAGCCAATGGGGATGAATGGAGGGGGCGGGGTTTAATTAGGCCACGCCCCCTTTATAGTGGAACCCATATAGATGAATGGAAGGGGGCGTGGCTTCATTTAGGCTCCGCCCCATCCACAATGGAGCCAATGGGGATGAATGGAGGGGGCGGGGCTTCATTAGGAGCCCATAGGAATGAATGGAAGGGGGCGTGGCTTCATTTAGGCTCCGCCCCATCCACAATGGAGCCAATGGAGATGAATAGAGGGGGCGGGGCTTAATTAGGCCACGCCCCTTTCAGAGTGGAGCCCATAGAGATGAATGGAAGGGGCGGGGCTTCCTTTAGGTTCCGCCCCCATTTATTATGGAGCCAATGGGGGTGAATGGAGGGGGCGGGGCTTAAATGAGGCCACGCCCCCTTAGAAACCTATAGAGGTGAATGGAGGGGGCGTGGCTTCAATTAGGCCACGCCCCTTTACAGTGGAGCCCATAGAGATGAATGGAAGGGGGCGGGGATTCATTTAGGCTCCGCCCTAATTTATTATGGAGCCAATGGGAATGAATGGAGGGGGCGGGGCTACAATTAGGCCACGCCCCCTTATATGTGGAGTCCATAGGGATGAACGGAGGGGGCGTGGCTTCATTTAGGCTCCGCCCCCTTTAGTTATGGAGCCAATGGGGATGAATGGAGGGGGCGGGGCTTCATTAGGAGCCCATAAAGATGAATGGAGGGGGCGTGGCTTCGTTTAGGCCACACCCCCTTCACACAATATGAATGGAAGGGGGCGTGGCTTAATGGAGGCCACGCCCCCTCGTAGTAAACCCCATAGAGATGAATGGAAGGGGTCCCCCCCCATTCAAATCAATGCGTGTGACCCAAAAACGGGCTTTTTTCCCCCATTACCTTCAGTTTCCGGATGAGTCTCTTCCT
>NW_015440477.1:0-1111 GCF_001577835.2 Coturnix japonica | reverse complement strand
TATGGGGCAATGGGGGCAGCTATGGGGCAGCTATGGGGCAATGGGGGCAGCTATGGGGTAATAAGGGCAGATATAGGGCAGATGTGGGGCAATGGGGGCAGCTATGGGGCAATGGGGGCATCTATGGGGCAGCTATGGGGCAGCCGTGGTTCAATGTGGGTCTCACCTTCACCTCGTCCCCCTCCAAAGGCTTCAGTGCCAACAGCGGCCCCACACAACATCGGCGCCGCTGGGGGAGGTCCCAGCAATTAAAAGTCTATGGGGGGGAAAAGGAGAATTAATGGGGAGGGGGCTTCGCTTTAAATGGGGGCCTGTCTCTTTAAGAGATTAGAACGGGGTTTAATTGGGGGTGTGTATCCCTTTAAGAGGGCGGGGCTTATGGGAAGGGGCGGGGCTTAAAGGAGGTGTGGCTTATGGGAAGGGGTGTGGCTTAATAAGGGAGGGGGTGTGGCTTATGGAAAGGGGGCGTGGCTTAATAAGGGAGGGGGCATGGCTTAATAAGGGAAGGGGCGTGGCTTAATAAGGAGGGGCGTGGCTTAATAAGGGAGGGGCGTGGCTTAATAAGGAAGGGGGTGTGGCTTATGGGAAGGGGGCGTGGCTTATGGGAAGGGGCGTGGCTTAAAGGGGGCGTGGCTTGGCTTAATAAGGGAGGGGGCGTGGCTTAAAACGGGGCGTGGCTTGTGGGAAGGGGCGTGGCTTAATAAGAAATGGGGCGTGGCTTATGGGAAGGGGGCGTGGCTTAATAAGGAAGGGGTGTGGCTTATGGGAAGGGGCGTGGCTTATGGGAAGGGGCGTGGCTTAATAAGGGAGAGGCGTGGCTT
Source organism: Coturnix japonica (assembly GCF_001577835.2). Lineage (NCBI taxonomy): Eukaryota > Metazoa > Chordata > Aves > Galliformes > Phasianidae > Coturnix > Coturnix japonica. Next base: position 290 of record NW_015440477.1, on the reverse strand, counting down.
ATGGGAAGGGGCGTGGCTTATGGGAGGGGGAGTGGCTTAAGGGAAGGGGCGTGGCTCAGTAAGGGAGGGGGCGTGGCTTAATAAAGGAGTGGGCGTGGCTTAATGGAAGGGGCGTGGCTTAATGAGGGGGCGTGGCTTATGGAAGGGGCGTGGCTTGATAAGGAACAGGTGAAGCTTATGGGAAGGGGCGTGGCTTAATAAGGGAGAGGGTGTGGCTTATGGGAAGGGGCGTGGCTTAATAAGGAAGGGGCGTGGCTTAATAAGGTAAGGGGCGTGGCTTATTAAGGGGG
>NW_015440476.1:6118-7041 GCF_001577835.2 Coturnix japonica | reverse complement strand
CATCAGCTGAGGGCCAGAGAGGGGATAGCACCGGCTGTCTGGTGAATTCACATGCAGCTGCAAGAGCAGCACAGGACCTTCAGGAAAGCCATGCCCTAGGAGTGTCCGTGTTGCTTTGTCAACTCCAAGACCCATGATCCGTCTAATGTCTTTGTGCCACCTTCTGCACACTGATACCATTGATGAGCTGCGGGCCTGAGCTCCTGATTGGACCACAGCGACACAGTTAAATGGCTTCCACAACTGCACTGTAACAGAAGGGGAATACAGAGATTTTACAATGGTTGAGCGAGGAGTCAAAGAAGGGTGACTGCCCTCTGTGAGAGTGCACTGAGCTCTGCCTGGGGATGGAAGAATAGCCAGGTCAGAGCTAATGGAAATGGCCAACAGAGGAGACTATCAGTGTCTGTTCCTGGCTTCTTGATCATGGAGAGCAAATGGAAGGTGCCCTCTGCAGACATATGGGAGTCTCATTTTGTCATACTCAAGTCCCATTTGGGAGCCTTTTTCACTCTAGTATCAACTGCAGGGACAGCACAGCAGGGCATGTGCCATCCAGCAGATCCGTGGAAAGCACAGATGGCAGATTCTTGACCAAGCCATGGAGGAACCAAAGAGGAGAGGTGCTCTGCTGGATCTCATACTCTCCGTCAATGAAAGTCTGGTGGGATCTGTGAAGGTCAAAGGGGGCATCAGGGCAAGTACAAGACGCAAATGGATCTCTATTTATTTATTTATTTATTTATTTATTTATTTGTTTATTTAGAGGCCGTAAGCTTAAAAGAGGTTCATTAGTGTCAATCAAATTGAGATAAAATATTGAAGACAAAGAGCGAAATCAATGAAAATGTGTTAACCCTTCTCAACATGAGAAATTCTCATGAGTCTTGTTCCATTTTAAGTTGTATGTATGAATCTTTGAG
>NW_015440476.1:0-1254 GCF_001577835.2 Coturnix japonica | reverse complement strand
CTCTGAACTTCAGATCTCTCAGTTCCAGTGCCCTCCTGTGCTCACCCTCCCATAGTTTGATTCACTTTATTTTCTGCATTGCCCAGAAGTGCACCCAGTGCTCCAAGTGATGCTGCAGCAGTTGCAGTGCACACAGGGACAATCCATTCCCTCACTCAGATGGCAATAAGTTGCTTGATGCGTTCCAGGGGACTGCTGGCTTTCCTGGCTGCCTGGGCACACTGCTGACTCATGTTCAATTTGATTCTGACCAGGACCTCCAATGCTTTTCAGTCAGACCTCTCTCATGTGTCCCATATCCAGCCAGTGTGTATGTTCATGGTTGCCCCTACTCAGGTGCACAATCAGGCACTTGTTATGCGTTATGCACTTGGTGCTTAGTACCAACTGGTACCCAGTTTTCTGACTTGTCCACATCTCTCTGCAAGTCCTCTCCACCCTCAGTGGAGGCAACAGCACCTCCTCATCTGCTATCATCAGCAAAATTGCTCAGAACATCTTCTAGTCCTGCATTCAAGTCATCCAGAGAAACATGAAAGAGAGGTGGCCCTAAAATGGAGCCCTGGGGAACCCGGATAGTGACCATCTACCAGCCTGATGGAACCCAACGACTACAATCCTTTGGGCCTGAACTATTGGCCAGCTGTTCACCTACCACGTTATTTTTGTGTCTAGCCGTCTTCAGTACATTCTGTACAGAAGAGTACTGTGAGAAATAGTCTCAAAAGCTCTACTGAAATCTTCAAGGATAACATCAGCTGGCTTCCCTTGTTCAGCTAAATGGATAACTATGTCATAAAAGGACCTATAATTAAACAAGGACCATCTCCTTTGGAACTTGTGTTGGCTGCGACCAATGACAGATGTTCGGCAGGCCTGAAGAGGTTGCTTCCAAAGGCAGGGTTCCTATGTGCTCTGTGGGAGCTCAAAATGGACTCCAAGAGGCCCAACAAGGATGGCCTGGCCAGCAGGCTGCAGCACGGCCGGGTAAGGCTCAGACTTGACAAGCCTCTCCTCCTGACCCTGAGGGTTCATACAGCAGAGCTTTTGCCCGGAGGGATCACATCCATACGACAAGGCAGGTTTTGGTTGGTTAGTGAGCAAGGCCGGGAAAGCTCGCTGTTGTGGTTTTGTAATTTGGTTGGTGTTACTATTCCACATCAGAACATCATGTGGGATAATGGGAGTTAAGGAGACAATTTTTTTCTTTCTTTTCTTTTTCTGTGGACTGCCTTAAATGGGCATGTGGGGGGG
>NW_015440475.1:5954-7045 GCF_001577835.2 Coturnix japonica | reverse complement strand
ACCAACCCCATAACCAACCCCATAACCAACCCCATATCCAACCCCATACCTACCCCATAACCAACCCCATAACCAACCCCACAACCAACCCCATAACCAACCCCATCATCCTATGGGTTCTCCGGCCTATACACCCAACTCTATTGCATCCATTGGTTGAATGAGTCGGGTGAGGGGCCAATGGCTTGGGTTGGGGGTTAATGGGGGCTAATAGGGACCTAAAGACCCCTCAACCCCATAACCAACCCTATAACCAACCCCAATCCTTTAGCCCTATATTCATCCTCCCTTTATCCTATGGGGTCTCTAGACTCTTCACCCTCCATTGGTTGAATGAGTTGGGTGAGAAGCCAGTGGGTTGGGTTGGGTTGGGGTGGTTAATGGGGGCTATAAAGGGCCTAAAGACCCCCAACCCCATAACCCACCCCATAACCAACCCCATAACCAACCCTATAACCAACCCCATAACCAACCCCATAACCAACCCCATAACCAACCCCATAACCCACCCCATAACCAACCCCATCATCCTATGGGGTCTCCGACCTCTTCACACAACTCTACCACCTCCATTGGTTGGATGTGACGGGTGAGGGGCCAGTGGCTTGGGTTGGGGGTTAATGGGGGCTAATGGGGACCTAAAGACCCCAACCCCATAAACCACCCCATAACCCACCCCATAACCGACCCCATAACCAACCCCATAACTGACCCCATAACCAACCCCATAACCAACCCCACAGCCAACCCCACAGCCAACCCCACAACCAACCCCATAACCAACCCCATAACCAACCCCATCACCAACCCCACAACCAACCCCATAACCAACCCCACAACCAACCCCACAACCAACCCCATATCCAACCCCATAACCAACCCCATATCCAACCCCATAACCAACCCCATAACCAACCCCATAACCAGCCCCATAACCAACCCATAACCAACCCTATAACCAACCCCATAACCAGCCCCATAACCAACCCCATACCAACCCCATAACCCACCCCATAACCAACCCCATAACCCACCCCATAACCAACCCCATAACCAACCCCATAACCAACCCCATAACCAACCCCATAACC
>NW_015440475.1:0-3074 GCF_001577835.2 Coturnix japonica | reverse complement strand
GAATTGTGGGGCCAGGGGGGGTTGGTTATCAGGCTGGGGGAGGATGAATATAGGGCTTAATATTGGGGTTGGTGATGGGGTTGGTTATGGGGTTGGTTATGGGGTTGGATATGGGGTTGGTTATGGGATTGGGGGAGGATAGACATAGTGCTTAAAATTGGGGTAGGTTATGGGTTGGTTGTGGGGTTGGTTATGGGGTGGGTTATGGGGTAGGTTATGGGGTTGGTTATGGGGTTTGTTATGGGGTAGGTTATGGGGTTGGTGATGGGGTTGGTTGTGGGGTTGGTTATGGGGTTGGTTATGGGGTTGGTTATGAGGTAGGTTATGGGGTTGGTTATGGGGTTGGTGATGGGTTTGGTGATGGGGTTGGTTACGGGGTAGGTTACGGGGTAGGTTATGGGGTTGGTTATGGGGTTGGTTATGGGGTAGGTTATGGGGTTGGTTACGGGGTAGGTTATGGGGTTGGGTATGGGTAGGTTATGGGGTTGGTGATGGGGTTGGTGATGGGGTTGGTTATGGGGTTGGTTATGGGGTTGGTTATGGGGTTATGGGGTTGGTTATGGGGTTGGTTATGGGGTAGGTTATTGGGTTGGATATGGGTTGGTGATGGGGTTGGTTATGGGGTGGGGATACTAATGGGGTGCCCCCCTCCCCTGCCCCACATCTTGTAGGGTGCAGCACTTTGCGGGGTACAACCAGATGAACACCCACAACTTGGCCATCGTCTTCGGCCCCACGTTGTTCCAGACCGACGGGCAGGACCATAAAGCGGGGAGGGTCGTGGAGGAGCTGATAGGGAACTACGTGCAGATCTTCAATGTGGGTCAATGGGGGAGGATGGAGGGGGAGACCAGGGGGGACAAGGGGGGACCAGGGGGGAACAGGGGAGACCAGGGGGGATTGGGGGAGGGGGGTGGGGAGAGGGTTGGGGGGGGAGGAGCTCATTGGGAACTACATGGAGATCTTCAATGTGGGTCAATGTGGGAGGAGGATGGAGGGGGAGACCAAGGGGGGGGGGGGGGGGGAGAGGGTCCATGGCCGCTACACATCCCCTCCCTGCCCCGACACATCCCTCCTGCCCCACACATTCCCCCTCCCTGCCCCACCATCCCCCCTCCCCTGCCCCCACAAACTCCCCTCCTGCCGCCACACATCCCCCCAGCCCCCACACATCCCCTCCTGCCCCACACATCCCTCCCCCCCTGGCCCCACACATTCCCCCCCCGCCTCCTCCCACACATCCCCCCCCTGCTCCCCACACATCCCCTCCTGCCCCACAACATCCACCCGCCCAACCTTGTTGTCCCGCTGGACCACGCCTCCCTCATCTCATGATGGCCGTTGATCTCGTCACTGCTGCTTTTTTCTTCATCTCCTGCTCGTCTCCCACCTGCACGGAGGGAGGGTCAGCAGGTCCAGTCCAGCCAGCAAAACACCCTTCCATCTCTCCCCTCCATTTCTCCCTCCCTCCATCGTCTCCGCTTCTTTCCCCCCCTTCCATCCTTCCTCTTTCCTCCATCCCCCCATTCCTCCCTTCCCCTCCTTCCTCCCTCCCTCCATTCCCTCCATCCCTCCAATCCCAACAAGTTCTCCCTTCCTTCCATATCGTCTTCCCCCCACTTCCCTCTATCATCCCTCCCGATCTCTCCCACCCTCCCTCCAACCCAACAAATCTCTTCTCCCTCCATAATCTTCTTCCCTCCCTCCATCCCTTTCCCGTTCCCTCCACCCTCTGCTCCCTTAATCGTCTCCCTCCCTCCATCCCAATTATCTTCATCCCTCCACCCTTCCCTCCCTCCATCCTCGAATCCCAACATCTCCCTCCTTGCTGATATGCTTGATTTCCCTTCTGGTTCCAGCCCTCCCTGCTGCATCCCTCGCGCTCGCCTCGCAGTGCCCCCATCCCTTCCAATCCATCCGTCTCCCTTAATCTCTCCCTCCCTTCTTCAATGGCCGCCAAATCTCTCTCCATTCGCACATTCTTTCTTTGCCCTTCCTCCATTTCCTTCGCCTCTTTCCATCCCTCCCTGTGCACGCCTCTCTCCTTTAATCTCTCCCGTCGCCTGGGCGGCATCGCCGGATATCTGCCTCGGCGCGGCGGCGATTATCTGTTCGTCCGCGTCCACCCTTCCCGTTCGTCGCGTCGCCTCCGTTTCATTCCCTCCTGATGCCAACATCGTCCCTTCCTTCCATATACTTCTTCCGCTCCTCTTTGGCCCCCCCGTGGCCTCGCGCGGCGGGGGCCGTGCCACCTTTCTTCCTTCCCCGCACGCTCGGCCATCCACTGTCTCCCTCCCTCTTCCTCCTCTCCGCCTCCTCGCCCGCGTACATGTCTCCTGTTGAACCTCTTCCCCCTCCCTCTCCCCCGCGGGAGCGCTGGTTGTCTGCGCGCGTGTGGTCTCCGCGCCTCCATCCTCCCCCATTTGACCCACATTGAGATCTCCATGTAGGTTGGCCGCCAATGAGGCTCCTCCCCCCAAGCCTCTCGCCGTGGCAGGCGACCCCCGCCCAATCGGGGCCCCGGGCTGGATCTCCCCGTGTTCCCCCTGGTCCCTGGTCTCCCCCTCCATCCTCCCCCAGTTAACCCACGATTGAAGATCTCCACGTTAGTCCCAATGAGCTCTCCACCATGCGACCCTCCTTCCCACCCCTTCCTCTAGTCCCCCTTCTGGTCTCCCTGGTCCCCGCCTGTAGTCTCCTCCTCCCATCCTCCTCCCTAAGTTGACCCACATTTGAAGATATTCCACTAGTTCCAATGTGAGCTCCTCCCCCGCCCGACCCTCTCCCCAACCCCGTCCCCTGCTGCCGCGGCCCTGTGTCCCCCGGGTTGGGGTGCCCCCCTGGCGTCGTTCGTGGCGTCGCCCCCGCGCGCGAGGGCTGACCCGACATTAAGAGGTGACCACGTAGGTTTCGCAATGGAGCTTCGCGGTGCCGCGCTTCCTCCGGGGTGTCCGACCCCTCTCCCCACCACCTCATCCCCCTTTGCGTGCCCCTGGTCTCCCCCTCCATCCTCCCCCATTAACCCACATTTTGAAGAATCACCATGTAGTTCGCCGAATGAGCTCCTCTCCCCG
>NW_015440474.1:0-7133 GCF_001577835.2 Coturnix japonica | reverse complement strand
GGATTTTATTTTAAGACCCGGAGATATTACATTTTTTTGTGGTATATTAGTGGGTATTTAGGGGAATTGCATATGCGGGATATATTGGGGACATTTGGATTTTAGGGGGATACTTAGGGGTAGTAGCGGGATATACGGGGATATAGGGATATAGGGGGATATAGGGGATGGGGATATAGGGATATATGGGATTATAGGGATTAAGGGGAATATAGGGATTGGGGGTATAGGGATCCTGCTATAGGGGACTACTAGGGGCACAATGAGGGGAATAAGCGGGATATATCACGGGAGACTCATTTAGTGGTATGATACTAAGGGGATATGGGGATATAGGGAATAATAAGGGGGACAGCAGGGATATAGGGATATAGGGGATATAAGGGGATATAGGGATATCGGGGTGAGGGGTATAGGGATATAGGGGATAGTAGGGATAGTAGGGGGATATAGGGGTACTAGGGATATAGGGATTACGGACATAGGGATAATAGGGGATTAGGGGCTATACGGGGGGATATAGGGGTACAGGGGCTATAGGGACTATGGGGATATAGGGGAATATAGGGGATATAGGGGATAGTGAGGGGATACTAGGTGGATATAGGGATATATCGGGGATATATGGGATATAGGGGATATAGCGGATATGGGGTATATGGGATACTCGGGTATATAGGTGGGGTACAGCAGGGATATCGGGGATGATCTTAGGGGATCATAGGGGATGATATAGGGATATAGTGGGATCATATAGGGATACTAGGGGATATAGGGGATATAGGGGGGACAGCAGGGGATATAGGGGATATAGGGGATATAGGGCAGTCAGGGGTATGGGGATATAGGGTATAGGGGGATATAGGGGTTAGGGGATCTAGGGATATAGGGATATAGGGGATATTAGGGGAATATAGGGATATAGGGGCATCCTTACGGGGATATAGGGGGGACAGCAGGGGATATTAGGGATATTAAGGGGAATGGGGGTATAGGAATATTAGGGGATATTAACGGGATATACGGGATATATGGATATAATAGGGATAGCCTAGGGGATGATATATGGGATATAGGGGGATATAGGGGATATACGTGATAATAGGGGGTGAGGGGTATAAGGGATATCATGGGATATAGGGGGGACAGCAGGGGATTGATAGGCGGATAAGTGAGGGTATATAGGGGGGAGGGGTATAGGGGATTATAGGGGGGACACAGCAGGAATTAGGGGATAGTAGGGGTGAGGGGTATCAGGGGGTAATAGGGGGACAGCAGGGGATATTAGGGGCTAGTAGGGGCTATAGGGGATATAGGGGATATAGGCGCACAGGGGGCACAGCAAGGGGTAGTGGGGCGATATAGGGGACATGGGGACCAAGGGGGTGATAAAGGGGTTAGGGATATATGGGGATGGGGGGACAGCAGGGGATATTAGGGATATAGGGGAATAGGTGATATAGGGATGGGGGACAGCAGGGATATAGGGATAATAGGGGATTCGGGGATATCGGGGATATAGGGAATAATAGGGGTAGGGGGTTAAGGGGATACTAGGGGGACAGCCAGGGGATAGTAGGGATATATGGATATAGGGAGTCCGGGTATCAGGGGATATAGGGTTGGGACCGCAGGGGATTAATAGGGATATATGGGATATAGGGAGCTGGGGGCTCAGCCGGGATATAGGGATCTAGGGATATAGGATATAGGGGATACGGGGACGCGAGGGGTAGTGGGGGATCTAGGGGAAAATGGGGAACAATGGGGGATGGATGGGGTTATGGGGTATTAGGGCACATGAGGGACATTGGGGGATAGGGGAGGCACTACTAAGGGACGGGGGGAACATGGAAATAAGGGGATTGGGGGGGATACGGGAGGGACGGGGGGGAATTGGGGGGCTATGGTAAGGGGGGGCTATGGGGGTATGGGCAAGGGGTTATGGGGTTCATGGGGCTATGGGGGGCCTATGGGGGTGCTGGGCCCAGGGTTATGCGGGTAAGGGGTGGTTCTGGGGGGGCTATGGTGGGGGTTATTGGGGGGCTATGCGGGGTATAGGAATGGGGGGTTATGGGAATATGGGGGCTAAGGTTATGGCCTTCATGGGGGTCTAGTGGGGTTATGGGGCTGGGGGTTAAGGGGTTATGGGGGCTCTTGGGCGGAATGGGGTCAGGGGGTTATGGGGGCCTTGGGGCAAGGGGAAGTTTATGGGGTTATGGGGGGCTACTGGGGCTTTGGCGGAAAGGGGGGTTCTGGGGTTATGGGGGCGCTATGGGGTATGCGGTAAGGGGGTTATGGGGTCTAGGTGAGGGGGGGATTATGGGGGTCTATGGGGGTATGGTAAGGGGGGGTTATGGGGTAAGGCCCTTAGGAACAGCCACTTATGGGGTGGCCACTTATGGGGATGGATCACTTATGGGGCGGCCACTTATGGGGCAGGGTTTGGGGGTGCCCTATGGGGGTTCACTTATGGGGCAGCCACTTATGGGGCAGGGTTTGGGGGTGCCCTATGGGGGGTCACTAATGGGGCGGCCACTTATGGGGCAGGGTTTGGGGGTGACTTATGGGGCGGCCACTTATGGGGCAGGGTTTGGGGGTGCACTATGGGGGGTCACTTATGGGGCGGGCACTTATGGGGCAGGGTTTGGGGTGCCCTATTGGGGATCACTTATGGGGCAGGCACTTATGGGGCAGGGTTTGGGGGTGACTTATGGGGCGGCCACTTATGGGGCAGGGTTTGGGGGTGCCCTATGGAGGGTCACTTATGGGGCAGGATTTGGGGGTGCCCTATGGGGTTCACTTATGGGGCGGGCACTTATGGGGTGCTGCTTATGGGCTGCCATTTAGGGTCACTTATGGGGCAGGCACTTATGGGGCCGGGTTTGGGGGTGCCCTATGGGTGGTCACTTATGGGGCAGGCACTTATGGGGCAGGGTTTGGGGTTCCCTTATGGGGCAGGCACTTATGGGGCAGGGTTTGGGGTTCACTTATGGGGCGGGCACTTATGGGGCAGGGTTTGGGGGTGCCCTATGGGGTTCACTTATGGGGCGGGCACTTATGGGGTGGTGTTTGGGGTTCACTTATGGGGCAGGCAGTTATGGGGCGGTGTTTGGGGTTCTTATGGGGCGGGCACTTATGGGGCGGCGTTTGGGGTTCACTTATGGGGCAGACACTTATGGGGCGGTGTTTGGGGTTCACTTATGGGGCGGGCAGTTATGGGGCGGTGTGTGGGGTTCACTTATGGGGCGGGCACTTATGGGGCAGGGTTTGGGGCTCACTTATGGGGCGGGCAGTTATGGGGCGGTGTGTGGTGTTCACTTATGGGGCAGGCACTTATGGGGCAGGGTTTGGGGATGCCCTATGGATGGTCACTTATGGGGCAGGCACTTATGGGGCGGTGTGTGGGGTTCACTTATGGGGCAGGCACTTATGGGGCCGTGTTTGGGGGTGCCCTAAGGGGTTCACTTATGGGGCAGCCACTTATGGGGCAGGGTTTGGGGTTCACTTATGGGGCGGGCACTTATGGGGCGGTGTTTGGGGGTGCCCTATGGATGGTCACTTATGGGGCGGGCACTTATGGGGCGGTGTTTGGGGTTCACTTATGGGGCAGGCACTTATGGGGCAGGGTTTGGGGTTCACTTATGGGGCGGGCACTTATGGGGCAGGGTTTGGGGGTGACTTATGGGGCAGGCACTTATGGGGCGGTGTTTGGGGTTCACTTATGGGGCGGGCAGTTATGGGGCGGTGTGTGGGGGTCACTTATGGGGCGGGCAGTTATGGGGCGGTGTGTGGGGTGCCCTATGGATGGTCACTTATGGGGTGGGCACTTATGGGGCAGGCACTTATGGGGTGGTGTGTGGGGTGCCCTATGGGGTTCACTTATGGGGCGGGCACTTATGGGGCGGTGTGTGGGGTTCACTTATGGGGCGGTTGTTATGGGGTGCTGTGTGGGGGTCACTTATGGGGCGGTGTGTGGGGTTCACTTATGGGGCGGGCAGTTATGGGGCAGTTATGGGGGCGTTGCGGTGTGGGGGTCACTTATGGGCAGGGCAGTTATTTGGGGCGGTGTGTGGGTGCCCTATGGATGGTCACTTATGGGGCGGGCAGTTATGGGGCGGTCAGTTATGGGGCGGTGTGTGGGGTTCACTTATGGGGCTGTGTGGGGCGCTGCGGTACCTCGTGGTGCCCCTTGCTGGCGCACAGCAGACACACCAGGGGGGCGCTGATGGGCACCGAGCTGACGATGCTCAGCCCCCCCATGAGCCACACGTTGTCCAGGGCACAGTCCTCCTGTGGGGCACAGCGGGGTCAGCGCCACCCATAGACAACAATGAACATATAGGCAACACATAGAGCCCAGAGACACCCCATAGAGCCCATAGATACCCCATAGAGCCCATAGACAACACATAGAGCCCATAGACAGCACATAGACCCCATAGACCCCACAGTGATCCTATAACCCCCCATAGAGCCCATAGACAACACATAGAGCCCATAGACATCAGACTGACCCCATATAACCCACAGACAACACAATGACCCCATAAACACCCCATAGACACCCCATAGAACCCATAGATACCCCATAGAGCCCATAGACAACACATAGATCCCATAGAGCACAATGACCCCATAGACACCCCATAGAGCCCATAGACACCACATAGAGCCCATAGACAACACAATGACCCCATAGAGCACAATGACCCCATAGATACCACATAGAGCCCATAGACAACACAGTGACCCCATAGACACCCCATAGAGCCCATAGACAACACAGTGACCCCATAGAGCACAATGACCCCATAAATACCCCATAGATCCCATAGACAACACAGTGACCCTATAGACACCCCATAGACCCCACAGACACCACAGTGATCCTATAACCCCCCATAGAGCCCATAGACAACACACTGACCCCATAGACAACACATAGACCCCATAGACAACACACTGACCCCATAGAGCACAATGACCCCATAGATACCCCATAGACACCACAGACACCCCATAGACCCCATAGACAACACATAGACACCACAGACCCCATAGACACCACATAGAGCCCATAGACAACACACTGACCCCATAGACAACACATACAGCCCATAGACACCCCATAGAGCCCATAGACAACACACTGACCCCATAGAGCACAATGACCCCATAAATACCCCATAGAGCCCATAGACAACACATAGAGCCCATAGACAACACACTGACCCCATAGACACCCCATAGAGCCCATAGACAACACACTGACCCCATAGACAACACATAGAGCCCATAGATACCCCATAGAGCCCATAGACATCAGACTGACCCCATAGAACCCATAGACAACACTGTGACCCCATAGAACACACAGACAACACAATGACCCCATAAACACCCCATAGACACCCCATAGAACCCATAGATACCCCATAGAGCCCATAGACAACACATAGAGCCCATAGACAACACACTGACCCCATAGACACCACATAGACCCCATAGAGCAAAATGACTCCATAGATACCCCATAGACACCACAGACACCCCATAGACCCCATAGACAACACATAGAGCCCAGAGACAACACATTGACCCCATAGACACCACATAGAGCCCATAGACATCAGACTGACCCCATAGAACCCACAGACAACACTGTGACCCCATAGAACACACAGACAACACAATGACCCCATAGACACCCCATAGAGCACAATGACCCCATAAATACCCCATAGAGCCCATAGACAACACAATGACCCCATAGANTGACCCCATAAATACCCCATAGAGCCCATAGACAACACAATGACCCCATAGACAACACAGACCCCATAGACACCACATAGAGCCCATAGACACCACACTGACCCCATAGACAACACATAGAGCCCATAAACACCCCATAGACCCCACAGACCCCACAGTGATCCTATAACACCCCATAGAGCTCATAGACAACACACTGACCCCATAAACACCACATAAAGCCCATAGACACCACAATGACCCCATAAATACCCCATAGAGCCCATAGACAACACAGTGACCCCATAGACAACACATAGAGCCCATAGACAACACAGTGACCCCATAAATACCCCATAGAGCCCATAGACAACACACTGACCCCATAAATACCCCATAGAGCCCATAGACAACACAGTGACCCCATAGACAGCACATAGATACCATAGACAACACAGTCATCCTATAACCCCTCATAGAGCCCATAGACAACACAATGACCCCATAGACAACACACTGACCCCATAGACAACACATAGATCCCATAGACAACACATAGACACCATAAATACCCCATAGAGCCCATAGACAACACACTGACCCCATAAATACCCCATAGAGCCCATAGACAACACAGTGACCCCATAAATACCCCATAGAGCCCATAAACAACACACTGACCCCATAAATACCCCATAGACACCATAGACAACACACTGACCCCATAAATACCCCATAGAGCCCATAGACAACACAGTGACCCCAGAGATACCCCATAGAGCCCATAGATACCCCATAGATCCCATAGACAACACAGTGACCCCATAAATACCCCATAGAGCCCATAGACAACACATAGAGCTCATAGACAACACACTGACCCCATAGAGCACAGTGACCCCATAAATACCCCATAGAGCCCATAGACAACACAGTGACCCCATAGAACACACAGACAACACAATGACCCCATAAACAACACATAGATCCCATAGACAACACACTGACCCCATAGACAACACAGACAACACACTGACCCCATAAATACCCCATAGAGCCCATAGACATCACACTGACCCCATAACCCCCCCCCCAGACCCCATATACCCCCCCCAAACTCCATAATCCCCCCATAGAGCCCATAAACCCCCCATAAAGCCCATAATCCCCCCTAGACCCCATAATCCCCCCTAGACCCCATAACTGCCCCCCAGCCCCATAAACCCCCCCACAGGCCCCATAATCCCCCTATAGAGCCCACAGGGTGCTATGGGGGCAGCTATGGGGTCAATAGGGTCTCAGGGTGCTATGGGGCAGCTATGGGGTCAATAGGGTCTCAGGGTGCTATGGGGGCAGCTATGGGGTCAATAGGGTCA
>NW_015440473.1:6118-7144 GCF_001577835.2 Coturnix japonica | reverse complement strand
TATAAGTCTCTATAGGTCCCTATGTATCTCTATGGGGTCCCTATATGTCCCTATAAGTCTCTATAGGTCCCTATGTATCTCTATGGGGTCCCTATGGGTCTCTGTGTGTCCCTATGTCCCCCTATGTGTCCCTATCTGCCTCTATGGGGTCTCTATGTGTCCCTATGTCTCTCTATGGGTCTCTATGGGTCCCTACGTGTCTCTATGGGGTCCCTATGTGTCCCTATGTGTCCCTATGGGTCTCTATGTCCCCCTATGGGTCCCTATGGGGCTCTATGGGTCTCTATAGACCCCCATTGACCCCTATAGACCCTCTATATGTCCACCCATTCACCTCTATGGGGTCTCTATGGATCCCTATGTGTCTCCATGGGGTCTCTATGTGTCTCTATAGGTCCCTATGTGTCCATATAGCTCTCTATGGGGTCCCTATGTGTCTCTATGGGGTCCCTATGTGTCTCTATGTGTCCCTATGGGGTCCCTATAGGTCCCTATATCCTCCTATGACTCTCTATGGAGTCTCTATGGGGTCCCTATGTCCCCCTATGTATCTCTATGGGCTCTCTATGGTTCCCTATGCATCCCTATGGGTCTCTATGTGTCCCTATGGGTCTCTATGGCTCTCCATGGGGTCTCTATGGCTCCCTATGGGTCTCTATGGGGTCCCTATGGGTCTCTATTTGTCCCTATGTCCCTCTATGGCTCCCTATGGGGTCCCTATCTGCCTCTATGGGGTCCCTATGAGTCTCTATGGGTCCCTATGTCCCCCTATGTCTCTCTATGGGTCTCTATGTATCTCTATGGGGTCCCTATAGGTCCCTATGGGTCCCATACCTCCTCAATGAGCCTGGCCTGTCCCTGCAGCAGCGCTGGCTATGGGTCCCTATGGGTCTCTATGTATCTCTATGGGTCCCTATGGGTCTCTATGTATCTCTATGGGTCCCTATGGGTCTCTATGGGGTCTCTATGTATCTCTATGGGTCTCTATGGGTCCCTATGGGTCTCTATGTATCTCTATGGGGTCTC
>NW_015440473.1:0-953 GCF_001577835.2 Coturnix japonica | reverse complement strand
CCAATGGGGTGACAGGAGGAGACTAAAGGGGCGGGGCCTATAAGGACACGCCCACCGACCAATGGGGTGACAGGAGGAGACTAAAGGGGCGGGGCTTAAGCAGACCCCGCCCACCCATAGGCCCCGCCCACCAGGAGGCCCCGCCCACCTCCATTCCCTGCCTTTTTATTGGCCCAGCCCACCCATAGACCCCGCCCACTTGGAAGTCCCGCCCACCAATAAGCCCCGCCCTCTTGGAGGCCCCGACCACCTCCATTCCCTGCCCTCTCATTGGCCACATCCACCCATAGGCCCCGCCCACCAAAAGGCCCCGCCCACTCATAGGCCCTGCCCACCCCCATTCCCTGCCCTCCCATTGGCCCCGCCCACCAATAAGCCCCGCCCACTTGTAGGCCCCGCCCACATAAAGGCCCCTTCCCATTGGCCCAGGCCACTTGCAGGCCCTGCCCACCTGGCCACGTGACAGGGCAGCTTCCTGATGGCGGCCATGACACCTCGGTGGTGCCGGGGGGGGGGGCAGCGCAACAACGGGACGGACCGGGCCCCGCCCCTATAGGGAATGATTGACAGGTCCGGGTGAAGGGGGCGGGGCCACGGGATGATTGATTGACAGGTGGGGATAAAGGGGGCGGGGTCACGGGGTGATTGACAGGACGGGATAAAGGGGGCGGGGTCACGGGATGATTGACAGGAAGAAGGGAGGGAGGGGTCACAAAGGGGGCGTGGCCAGGATGATTGACAGGTGGGGATAAGGGGGCGGGATCACGGGATGATTGACAGGTGGGGATAAAGGGGGGACATGAGGGGGTAAAAGGAGGCGGAGCCAGGATGATTGACAGGTGGGGATATAAAGGGGGGACATGGGGAGTAAAAGGAGGTGGGGTCACAGGATGATTGACAGGTGGGGATAAAGGGGGCGGGGCCACAGGATGATTGACATGTCTTAAAGGGGG
>NW_015440472.1:0-7232 GCF_001577835.2 Coturnix japonica | reverse complement strand
CTTTAGAAAATTATAGAAGGTTCTAGTTCCAGCTAGTGATGGGCGCCGTTTTAAATTATCGGAATATCTTCCTATAAAAAAAGTAACTGAAACTTTACCTGGGATTGTTACAGGATGACATAATGACACAAAACAATAACAAATGCCAAAGTAATTAAACAAAAACCATGAATGAAGGAAAGGCAAGCAGTTCTAAGTCTATTTATTTACTAAAATAAATGAGTAAATGAATAAATGAATAAATAAATAAATGATAGTACAGTTATAAGATACAATGAATAATCATATTTCAGGTTAATCAGTTCATTTTCTTATTCACTCCCAAAGGCACTGACAAAAAACGGAAGAACTTAGAAGTGCAATAAAAATAGGTTTTAAAGGAACACTGAAACTCACAGAAATTTACACATCCTTGAAGGTGTAGCGTCTAAAATCTATCCTGTGTAGATATGAAAATATAGAAACCTTCTTAAGATTGTCCTAAAAAAGAGAAAAGGGAATCTTTACAAATAAATAATGGCAGTGTCTGGAAGAAAATCTCATCAGGAGTTTACATAGAGGTAAGATGACAGGTGACCTTAACACAGGTGAAGTATCATAGTCTGAAATAATACCCATTGGCAAAATTTGCAAAAATACACATAGAAAGTGAAGTAGATCTTCAGATTGCAGCTGTCCTGTTAGATATTTATCAGGTTTTATTTTTGGCAGACTAGATGATTTTATGATATTCCCGACAACTGCATTGGAGACTTTCTACTTATGTGTCTCCATGTCCCTCTTCCGGAATGTCAGACTTAGGAGATCTTGACTTTTGTGCCCAACTGGCTCAATTTGCTGTTTTCATATCATGTATTTCTCAGTGCCCTGGGGCCATGTAATGAGAACTTGTGTCTGTGTCATTCACTGCTCAGCAAAAGAAGATGAAAAGTCCTTTCTCCAAAGGAATGTCTGCCCGTTGGGATGGGGATGAAAAAACACAGCAGGATGAAGAATATGAAGAGTCCCTCATCCTCTCTTCTCCTCTTTTCTCTTACTTGACATGCATCAATCACTAATTTACAACATCCTGGGCGCAAGTCTGGAGGAGTGTGGAGAAGCTGGCTTCTGCAATGATAAAAGTCCCAAAGAAGCATATCTCCGCAGGAGAAAGAGATGAGGATAAACGCCTCCATGTCTTCAGTGAGGCTCTCAGGAGAGACAATGTCTCGAGTCTCAGTTTGTCTACCTGTAAATTGGAAACAAGAACTGTGTGGGCTAATAATATCTGTTTAATTAATCCAATTCCTTAATTCCGTGTTTAATGATGATGATACAAAATGTGTGATGTCTAATTTCTGCCCCTTCTTTTGTTCTGTTTTTGCTTGATTTTCACGTGTCTATTTACTGTTGATACTGTCCAGTTGTTCTGCTTTCAGGAACGTGTCTCTTCAAGTCAGTATCTGTTCAGCATTTCGTTTTTATCTTCTTCATTCTTCACATATAAACAAGTGGTAGCCTCATCTGAGTCTATTTGTGAAAAAAATGTGCTGGGCATATTAAATGAACAAAATTATTATCTTTTTTCCTCCTTAAAGGCACTCTTGTTCCAGGAGTATTATTTCTTTGGTGTTGAGTGCATATTGCAAGAAAACTGAAGTGCTTGCCAAAGCGGCTCCAGCGAGTTTTACTGGTTTTGCCAGTCATGAAAAATTTGACATTAACCATAATTGAGCAGTGATTTACTTACGTATGTGTGGTTGGCATGCCCAAAACTGAATCCTGCTGAGGGATGAGGGAGCCTCAGTTAGTGTTGATAACCAGCTAATCGCCTGTTAGTGAGAGCTGTACAAGAGGTATGGTCCAAATGACCTACGCTGCTCTTTCAAAATGAATGCTACAGATGAGCAACACGTATTCTTGCTATTCAGTTTTTATGATTATATGAAGCCATACTTGAGAGTCTTGAATAATTATCACGATTCATAAACTAAAGCAAGTTAGAGGGGTTAGCTCTACAAATAAATAAAGGATCATTATACCGTAGTTATTATAGATTTTTTAGTTTTAACTTGTAAAATAATAAAACAACTATCCTTCGTCTATTACGTTACTGGTTTTCAAGCAGATAAATTCAAAGCACTAAATAAGAAGAGGGATCTAGGCCACAAATAATAATGTCAACTCCCTAAAATAAAAAAAGAAATTCCATCAAGACTAGAAGAAAGATTAGACAGAAATGAGCATTGCTAGAATATACTGAAGCAAGTTAAATAAATGGATATTGCTCTTAAGTGGAAAGCAATTATCACTGTTTTATGTCTCCATTATCTCAGAATCATTTGCTCTTTAAGCTTTTAAACTATTAGTGGAGCCCTTTGGGATTTTATGCATTTGAGAGGAAACTCAGTATCTGAAACCAGCCTGTCCTCTTCAGAGTCAGTAACACAAACAAAAGTCAACTGAAGAAGGGAAAAATGTTCGTCTTAAGGATTTGGTCCAAGAACATAATCCACTTAAGGGAAAATACCAGTAACTGGAAATTAAATAAATTCAATAGCATGTAGAAAATTAAAGCAGGCTCCAGGTTCAAACTTAATTACCCTCTGCATATAGTGCAAATGACATTTATTATAGAGCTGTCTAGAATAGTACTGAGCAGTGACTAGAACAAAGACAGCTTGCAGAAGTGTTAATGTCCAACGCTTAATTGATCCCACCTTGTTGAATTCCTGTTCGAGAGCCCAAATACACCAAACCTGTGAATGATAGCAACTATACACAGAGCTTTGTGCTGTTTGTCCTTTTTTGTAGAAGGGGAAATGCATCTACTGTGAATACTATGAGAGTTTATGTCTAGGACTAACCTGGCACGAAAGGGTATCTTTTTTCTCATTTGACTGTAGTAGAAGTGAATAATAAAAACAAAACCCTTTCTCTTGATGTTATATCCTGTGTTTCCCTGTTGCTTTGGTAAGAAAGTAGTTTTTGGAAATTCAGAAATGAATTTCTAAAGTTCATTGCATGCAATGCAATGTAATGCATTGTAAATGGCAGTTTAAAACAATGCAAAAGTGCATCCTCTGGAAAAGAATTCTTTGACTTTGAGGTGAAAGTAAAACAAAGAAAAAGAACACACAATTATTTTTTTGATTTCCAGTACATATACCAGTAAAATATCATCTTTGGAAATGGTTTGTTGGATAAGGACATTTGGTCCCGAATACAGATCAAAGCTTTGAGTCCTTTACATCAATTCTACTTAAGAAGCAAAGCAGACACTGGTTCCTGCCTCAACTGAAACTCAAAAATTTTAGAGAATGGTTTAATTCTTCTGGTTAGAAATAATTTAATTGTTCTCCACTATATCTTTCTTTTATCCCACCAAAATGGGTATAACTGAACAGAAATGAGTTACTAATTGGGTTGCAGAGAAGGCTTTCTAGATTGAGTGTTATTTTTAGAGTTAGACAAGTGGAACATTTTGTCCAGATGTAATTAGTACCTTTACTTGGTTTATTCTTTGTGAAAGCTAGATGACTTGACTTCTCTTTTTTTTACTTTTTTTTAGTGAAATTGATGAAAGGTTTAATCTGTTTATTTAATTTGATCATATCTCAAGTTGATTTAAAACATAGCCTTTGATTGTTCATGTTGCTATGTTAGCTTAGCTCAAGCATGTTGCAGCGAATGCAGTGGGCTGCGTGAAGGACTAGAAAACAACTATGAGGAAAGGCTAGGGAAACTGGTTTGTTTAGTCTGGGAGGCTGAGAATACATTTTTTTTCTCTTAGAACTACAGCAAGGAGTTGCAAGAGAAGTTAATCTTGATCTCGGAACACGATAGGGTGAGAGAATTCATCCCAAGATACCCAGTGAAGTTTAGATTGATGTGGAAGAGTCGAAGATCGTCTAAAATCGAATGGGCTGCCCGGGAGAGTGGAGTCCCCATCCTTGTAGGTGTCTAAAGAAGTTTGGAACAGCACTTAAGAGTATGGTTAGGGTGAAAAACTCATAGATGAGGCTGATGATTTTGTGAAAGGAATCTTTTCCAACTTAGAGTTATTTCGTGTCTCTACTTTTTTACGTCGATAGCAGGAACTGAAGTGGTATAGGTCCACCAATATTTTTGTTGCAAGTCTATTTTTCAATTTGTTATGTGCTCTGTCTACATATAGAAAGATATTTCAAACATTACTTATGTCTTAAGTTATATGTGTCTTAAATGCAGCTTGCTCACACAGTACAGAATTGCTTCTCTGACTCTTTCATTCAGAATGCAAGTAAAGTGCCATTTTTTACAGAGTTCGGAAGATTCAGATTAGGAGAAACTAAGGGTAGGGAGAAATAATGTTAAGAAATATCAGTATAAGAATAAAACTTGCATTAAACATTGGGTTCCAAAAGTTATTTCTATGTTTATGTTTCCAGGAACCTAAAAAGGAAAATACTAATTGAAAAAACCAAACCACATAACAGGAAGACAACTTAAAAATAAGTAAGATCTGCTTTTAAGTTATAAGATTGTGATAAATATGCTTGAAATCATATTGATCTTTGATTCCAGCACTCAATCTAAATCCATGTACTTATGTTCTCCTATTGACAAATTCAAACGGCAATATTAAGCAAATGAAGCAATACTTCAATTAGCCTTTTATTAGTGTCAATAGCCCTATGTGCCACCTTTTTATCTAATGTGTCACCATCTTATTAATCGAAATTCTCAGCAGCATATGAGCAAACCAAAGGATGAGAGAAATTTTTTAAGGATTACAAGGATTTATGCATTTACGTCTATTTAATGTTAGGGGATTAAATACACATCTACATATAGAAGGAGCAATCTAAGACAATTAAAAGCCACGAAAATGGTTTGTCAGTTGTTTTATTAAGAGAGAGAAATATGACAAAATGTTGCAAGTGGTTCTAGTTGTTCCATTCTAAAGCTTCTACCACCACAGGAAACGATTGGAATATCTACCATCCACTGCATGAAGATAAAATCCAGGAAACAAAAGCAGCTTGCTACTTAAGTATATTAAAACCTGGATAACTTGAAACAACCTTTGCTTCGTTTTGCAAACTTATTAATCGCCAATTCTTAAACTTTGGGCAACAATATTTCTTTAACCTTATTCTTCAGGCTGAAGATCCTACCGCCTCCCCCTTTACCTGATAATCTCTATTTCATTCAGGTATATCTATTCTATCTGTTTTCACAATAAGTCTGTATTGAAGGTAAAAAGCTCCTGTAGCTTAATCTGGGAAACAGAAATATCGTGTGAAAAGATCGTGAATCTACTAGTGACTCATATGACAGAGATTGATGCCATGAGTAGAAACTACCCGTCTCACCACCATGTTATGGAGCGGTCTTGAATGTCTTCTAGAAATGTTCTCATCTGACCATGTTTCTCAGCCCCTCTGAGAGGGGAGAATGAGTAAGAAAACTCAAGTCATATGTCACTGATTGAAATTTCTATTCATGCTGAGAAGATGGTCTCTTTATCAGATAATTAACTGGAGAAAGGACTACTTCTATTTTTATCTTGAGCTCCTATGCATATAGAACAGTTTCAGTTCCTTGTCAAAATTTCAAGTGACGAAGAATTAGAAAAGTATTTTATTCATCCCTTTTGCTATAAGAAGCACTTATATAAATCTTAAGGACTGGTACCCAGCTCAAGTTCTACCCGAAAAATGTAGTTCTTTTCAGCCCCTTGTTTTTTCTTCCCTTCACATTTTGCCTGAAAGCCTAGTGACTTTGTTCCTTCTGAATTCTGTGTTACCTGAGAACTGAGAAGCCTCCTGATCTACAGCTTGATAAAGCTCTAACCATCGCTTATTTCTTCTTATCTCTGGAGGTTAGCTCGTCATATAGGCACATGCTTCTAGTCATGATAAGCACCTTAGTACTTTTACAACCTCCAAACTGTACAGTTTTCCAATCTTCCTAATTTGTTTTCCTTTAAAACTGACTGAAATTCATTTCTCAACATTCTTTTCTTCCCAGACTACCACCTTGTGCCTGATTCTTTAAAGCTACACAAACAGCAGCGTCTTATTTTAACTTCCAGTTTTTCTGTGTCCGCTGTGAAACTTGAAGGCATATTATAGTCTGGAGATGCAAATAAATGGCCATGATCATGGGAAGCCCATGAAATCTAATTAACTGGATGTCCTCTTGTCTCTCAGGATTGGAGACTGCCTCATCTTGTTCTATTTTGACTTGTTGGATATAGGTGAACATGGAACAGATAGGCTGATATGGACTGATCTCAGGCAACATGAGTGAATGTTGTGAGACTTTTCTTGTTTGACATGGCAGGACAGTAGCTAAACTCTGCTTATTTGGAATTGCCATGTCTGTAAGTAAGAATTGAGAGACTTTGTGTCATACCTTTTGCCAAAGACTGCAACAGAAGCACGTTTATCCATCAACTGCTGACATCGAATATTGGACTCCACCATTGTGAAGCCATTGCTGCCATTGTCCCTTCAAGTTCTTATTATTTTAGCATTGTTTGTTCTCGTTTTATTGTCATTTTCCTATTTCCTGATATAGCTGTTCATTTTTGAATGACATTCTAGACTTACTAGTAACACGACTTGACCATTTATCTGAGAAGCTGGAACAATCCAGCATTTTGACTGATCTCTTAAATCTCTTCTAATCTGTTAGTTAAGACACTAGTCTTAACTAACTCACTGAGACAGAAATTACAATTTGCAGTAACATTTTCCTTCATCAGGTTTTTTCCCTGTCAATTCCCGTTTCTTCTGTTTCTAACTTTTATTATATTTTAAAACTACTTATTAACTTTGCTTTGTTATATTAAGCAACATCTTCTCGATACCACAGTGTGTTGCTGAGGTCAGCAGAGAAAGCTTTCAAAGCCAACGTGGTGAACTGTATGGATCATCGAGACAGTCTTCTAATCTTCCCCACCTACTGTTGCATGTTTCTCACCCTAATTGTATTATTCAGTTCGTAATACATCTAGCATGGATCATTTTCAACATTTAGAGGCATTAGTCTCTCAGAATCTGATAAAGAAAATATACTAATCAACGCAGTAGGAGTTGGACTGATGACCCTTGAGCTCATCTTCCTAAACTCAGGACTGATTCTCTCGAAAATACTAGTACATACTGCATGATGTGGATATAGTCTAATCAGTTTGAGATAAGGACAGATAGTATAAACAAGCTCTTCATGCTCGAGATCTCAGGTCTCGTTAACAACAGAGT
>NW_015440471.1:11987-14235 GCF_001577835.2 Coturnix japonica | reverse complement strand
TCTCTATGGGTCTCTATGGGTCTCTATGGGTCCCTATGTGTCTCTATGGGTCTCTATGGGTCTCTATGGGTCTCTATGGGTCTCTATGGGTCTCTATGGGGTCTCAATGTGGCTCTATGGGTCCCTATGCGGTCTCTATGGATCTCTGTAGGTCTCTATGGGGTCTCTATGGGTCTCTATGGGTCTCTATGGATCTCTATGGGTCTCTAGGGGTTCTCTATGGGTCTCTATGGATCACTATGGGTCCCTATGGGTCTCTATGGGGTCTCTATGGGTCTCTATAGGTCTCTATGGATCTCTATGGGTCCCTATGGGTCTCTATGTAGTCCCTATGGGTCTCTATGGGGTCTCTATGGATCTCTATGGGTTACTATGGGTCTCTATGTGTCCCTATGGGTCTTTCTTGGTCTCTATGGGTCCCTATGGGGTCTCTATGGGTCTCTATGTTTCCCTATGGGGTCTCTATGGGTCCCTATGGGGTCCCTATGGGTCTCTATGGGTCTCTATAGGTCTCTATGGATCTCTATGGGTCCCTATGGGTCTCTATGGGGTCTCTATGGATCTCTATGGGTCTCTATGGGGTCTCTATGGGTCTCTATGGGTCTCTATGGGTCTCTATGGATCTCTATGGGTCCCTATGGGTCCCTATGGGTCTCTATGCGTCCCTATGGGTCTCTATGGGTCTCTATGGGTCTCAATGTGTCTCTATGGATCTCTATGGGTCTCTATGGGTCTCTATGGGTCTCTATGGGTCCTTATGGTTCCCTATGGGTCCCTATGGGTCCCTATGGGTCTCTATAGGTCTCTATGGGTCCCTATGTATCTCAGTGGATCTCTATGGGTCTCTATGTGTCTCTATGGGTCCCTATGATTCTCTATGGGTCTGTATGTGTCTTTATGGGGTCTCAATGTGTCTCTATGGGTCTCTATGGATCTCTATGTGTCTCTACGAATCTCTATGGGTCACTATGGGTCCCTATGGGTCTCTATGGGTCTCTATGGTTCTCTATGGGTCCCTATGGGTCTCTATGGGTCCCTATGGGGTTTCTATGTGGTCTCAATGTGTCTCTATGGGTCTCTATGGGTCTCTATGGGTCTCTATGGATCTCTACGGGTTTCTATGGGGTCTCTATGGGGTCCCTATGGGTCTATATGGGGTCTCTGTGGGTCTCTATGGGTCTCTATGGGTCTCTATGTGTCTCTATGGGGTCTCAATGTGTCTCTATGGGTCCCTATGGGTCTCTATGGTTCTCTATGGGGTCTCTATGGGTCTCTATGGGTCTCTATGGATCTCTATGGGTCTCTATGGATCTCTATGGGTCTCTATGGGGTCCCTATGGGTCTCTATGGGGTCTCTATGGGTCCCTATGGGTCTCTATGTGTCTCTATGGGTCTCTATGGGGTCTCTATGGGTCTCTATGGGTCTCTATGGGTCTCTATGGATCTCTATGGGTCTCTATTGGTCCCTATGTGTCTCTATGCGTCTCTATGGGTCTCTATGTGTCCCTATGGGTCTCTATGGGGTCTCTATGTGTCCCTATTGGTCTCTATGGGTCTATATGGGGTCTCAATGTGTCTCTATGGGTCCCTATGGGGTCTCTATGGGTCTCTATGGGTCCCTATGGGGTCTCTATGGGTCCCTATGGGGTCCCTATGGGTCCCTATGGTCTCTATGTGTCTCTATGGGTCTCTATGGGTCTCTATGGGGTCTCTATGGATCTCTATGGGTCTCTATGGGTCTCTGTGGGTCCCTATGGGTCTCTATGGGTCTCTATGGGGTCTCTATGGGTCTCTATGGGTCTCTATAGGGTCTCAATGTGTCTCTATGGGTCTCTATGGGGTCCCTATGGGTCTCTATGGGTCTCTATGGCGTCTCTATGGGTCTCTATGGGGTCTCTACGGATGTCTATGGGTCTCTATGGGTCTCTATGGATCTCTATGCGTCTCTATGGGGTCCCTATGGGTCTCTGTGTGTCTCTATGGGTCTCTATGAATCTCTATGGGTCTCTGTGGGTCCCTATGGGTCTCTATGGGTCTCTATGGATCTCTATGGGTCTCTATGGGGTCTCTATGGATCTCTATGGGTCTCTATGGGTCTCTATGGGATCTCTATGGGGTCTCTATGGATCTCTTTGGGTCTCTGTGGGTCCCTATGGGTCTCTATGGGTCTCTATGGGTCTCTATGGGTCTCTATGGGTCTCTATGGGTCTCTATGGTTCTCTATGTGTCCCTATGGGTCTCTATGGGT
>NW_015440471.1:6996-11301 GCF_001577835.2 Coturnix japonica | reverse complement strand
CTATGGGACCCTATGGGTCTCTATAGGTCTCTATGGGGTCTCAATGTGTCTCTATGGGTCTCTATGGATCTCTATGGGTCTCTATGGGTCTCTATGGGGTCCCTATGGGTCTCTATGGGTCTCTATGGGTCTCTATGGGTCTCTATGGGTCTCTATGGGTCTCTATTGGTCCCTATGGGTCTCTATGTGTCTCTATGGGTCTCTATGTGTCTCTATGGGTCCCTATGTGTCTCTATGCATCTCCATGGGTCTTTATGGGTCCCTTTGGGTCCCTATGGGTCTTAATGTGTCCCTATGGGTCTCTATGGGTCCCTATGGGTCTCTATGGGTCTCTATGGGTCTCTATGGATCTCTATAGGTCTCTATGTGTCTCTGTGGGGTCTCTATGGATCTCTATGGGTCTCTATGGGGTCTCTATGGGTCTCTATGGGTCTCTATGGGGTCTCTATGGATCTCTATGGGTCTCTATGGGGTCTCTATGGATCTCTATGGGTCTCTATGGATCTCTGTGGGTCTCTATGGGGTCTCTATGGGTCTCTATGGGTCTCTATGGGTTTTTATGGGTCTCTATAGGGTCTCTATGGATCTCTATGGGTCTCTATGGATCTCTATGGGTCTCTATGGATCTCTATGGGTCTCTATGGGGTCTCTATGGGTCTCTATGGGTCTCTATGGGTCTCTATGGGTCTCTATGGGGTCTCAATGTGTCTCTATGGGTCTCTATCGGTCTCTATGGGGTCTCTATGGATCTCTATGGGTCTATATGGGTCTCTAGGGGTCTCTATGTGTCCCTATGGGTCCCTATGGGTCTCTATGTGTCCCTATGGGTCTCTATGGGTCTCTATGGGTCCCTATGTGTCTCTATGCGTCTCTATGGGTCTTTATGGGTCCCTATGGGTCCCTATGGGTCTCTATGGGTCTATATGGTCTCTATGGGGTTTCAATGTGTCTCTATGGGTCCCTATGGGGTCCCTATGGGTTCCTATGGGTCTCTATGGGGTCCCTGTTGGTCTCTATGGGGTCTCTATGGAACCCTATGGGTCCCTATGGGGTCTCTATGGGTCTCAATGGAACCCTATGGGTCCCTATGGGGTCTCTATGGGTCTCAATGGAACCCTATGGGGTCTCTATGGGTCTCTATGGGTCTCTATGGGTCTCTATGGGGTCTCAATGTGTCTCTATGGGTCCCTATGGGGTCTCTATGGGTCTCTATGGGTTCCTATGGGGTCTCTATGGGTCCCTATGGGTCTCTATGTGTCCCTATGGGTCTCTATGGGTCCCTATGGGTCTCTATGGGGTCCCTATGGGTCTCTATGGGGTCTCTATGGATCTCTATGGGTCTCTATGGGGTCCCTATGGGTCTCTATGGGTCTCTATGGTTCTCTATGGGTCCCTATGGGTCTCTATGTGTCCCTATGGGTCTCTATGGGTCTCTATGGGGTCTCTATGGATCTTTATGGTTCTCTATGGGGTCCCTATGTGTCTCTATGGGTCTCTATGGGTCTCTATGGATCTCTATGAATCTCTATGGGTCTCTATGGGGTCTCTATGGGTCTCTATGGGTCTCTATGGGTCCCTATGGGGTCTCTATGGGTCCCTATGTGTCTCTATGGGTCTTTATAGGTCTCTATGGATCTCTATGGGTCTCTATGGGGTCCCTATGGGTCTCTATGGGTCTCTATGGGTCTCTATGGGGTCTCTATGGGTCACTATGTGTCTCTATGGGTCTTTATGGGTCTCTATGGATCTCTATGGGTCTCTATAAGTCTCTATGAGTCTCTGTTGATCTCTCTGGGGTCTCTATGGGGTCTCTATGGGACTCTATGGGGTCCCTCTGTGTCTCTATGGGTCTCTATGGGTCTCTATGGATCTCTATGAATCTCTATGGGTCTCTATGGGTCTCTATGTGGTCTCTATGGGTCTCTATGGATCTCTATGGGGTTCCTATGAGTCTCTATGGGTCTCTATGGGTCTCTATGGGGTCTCTATGGATCTCTATGGGTCTCTATGGCTCTCTGTGGGTCTCTATGGGTCTCTATGGGTCTCTATAAGTCTCTATGGGTCTCTATGGATCTCTATGGGTCTCTATGGGGTCTCTATGGGTTCCTATGGGGTCTCTATGGGGTCTCTATTGGTCCCTATGTGTCTCTATGGGTCTCTGTGGGTCTCTATGGGTCTCTATGGATCTCTATGGGTCCCTATGGGGTCACTATGGATCTCTATGGGGTCTCTATGGGTCTCTATGGGTCCCTATGTGTCTCTATGGATCTCTATGTGTACCTATGGGTCTCTATGGGTCTCTATGTGTCCCTATGGGTCTCTATGGGTCTCTATGGGGTTTCAATGTGTCCTTATGTGTCCCTATGGGGTCCCTATGTGTTCCTATGGGTCTCTATGGGTCCCTATGGGTGTCTATGGGGTCCCTATGGGTCTCTATGGGTCTCTATGGGTCCCTATGGGTCTCTATGGGTCCCTATGTGTCTCTATGGGTCTCTATGGGTCTCTATGGGTCTCTATGGATCTCTATGGGTCTCTATGGGGTCCCTATGGGTCTCTATGGGTCTCTATGGATCTCTATGGGTCTCTATGGGTCTCTATGGGTCTCTATGGGTCTCTATGGATCTCTATGGGTCTCTATGGGTCTCTATGGGTCTCTATGGGGTCTCAATGTGTCTCTATGGGTCTCTATGGGTCCTTATGGGGTCCCAATGGGGTCTCAATGTGTCTCTATGGGTCCTTATGGGGTCTCTATAGGTCTCTATGGGTCCCTATGGGGTCTCTATGGGTCCCTATGTGTCTCTATGGGTCTTTATAGGTCTCTATGGATCTCTATGGGTCTTTATGGGTCTCTATGGGTCCCTATGGGTCTCTGTTGATCTTTCTGGGGTCTCTATGGGGTCTCTATGGGTCTCTATGGGTTTCTATGGGTCTCTATGGATCTCTATGGGATCTCTATGGATCTCTGTGGGTCTCTATGGGTCTCTATGGGTCTCTATTGGTCTCTATGGGTTTCTATGTGTCTCTATGGGTCCCTATGTGTCTCTATGGGTCCCTATGGGTCTCTATGGGTCTCTATGGGTCTCTATGTGTCTATATGGGTCTCTATGGGTCTCTATGGGGTCTCTATGGGTCTCTATGGATCTCTATGGGTCTCTATGGGGCCCTATGGGGTCTCTATGGATCTCGATGGGTCTCTATGGGGTCTCTATGGATCTCTATGGGTCCCTATGGGGTCTCTATGGGTCTCTATGGGTCCCTATGGGTCTCTATAGGTCTCTATGGGGTCTCTATGGGTCTCTATTGGTCCCTATGGGTCTCTATGGATCTCTATGGGTCTCTATGGGGTCTCTATGGATCTCTATGGGTCTCTATGGGTCTCTATGGGTCTCTATGGGGTCTCTATGGGTCTCTATGGTTCTCTATGGTGTTCCTATGAATCTATATGGGTCTCTGTGGGTCTCTATGGGTCTCTATGGGGTCTTTATGGATCTCTATGGGTCTCTATGTGCCTCTATGGGTCTCTATTGGTCCCTATGGGTCTCTATGGGTCTCTATGTGTCTCTATGGGTCTCTATTGGTCCCTGTGGGGTCTCAATGTGTCTCTATGGGTCCTTATGGGTCTCTATGGGTCTCTATGGGTCTCTATGGATCTTTATGGGTCTCTATGGATCTCTATGGGTCTCTATGGGTCTCTATGGGTCTCTATGGGGTCTCTATGGGTCTCTATGGATCTCTATGGGGTCTCAATGTGTCTCTATGTGTCCCTATGGGTCTCTGTGGGTCCCTATGGTTCTCTATGGGTCTCTATGGATCTCTATGGGTCCCTATGGGTCTCTATGGGTCTCTATGGATCTCTATGGATCTCTATGGGTCTCTATGGGGTCTCTATGGATCTCTATGGGTCTCTATGGGTCTCTATGGATCTCTGTGGGTCTCTATGGTGTCCCTATGGGTCTCTATGGGTCTCTATGGGTCTCTATGGGTTCCCTATGGGTCTCTATGGGTTCCCTATGGGGCTCTATGGTCCCTATGGGTCTCAATGTGTCTCTATGGGTCCCTATGTGTCTCCATGGGTCCCTATGGGTCTCTATGGGTCCTTATGGGGTCCCTATGGGGTCTCAATGTGTCTCTATGGGTCCTTATGGGGTCTCTATGGGTCTCTATGGGTCCCTATGGGGTCTCTATGGATCTCTATAGGTCTCTATGGGTCTCTATGGGTCTCTATGGGGTCTCTATGGGTCTCTATGGGTCTCTATGGGTCTCTATGGGTCTCTATGGGGTCTCTATGGGTCTCTATGGATCTCT
>NW_015440471.1:2991-3971 GCF_001577835.2 Coturnix japonica | reverse complement strand
ATGGGATCCCTATGGGTCTATATGGGTCTCAATGTGTCTCTATGGGTCTCTATGCTGTCCCTATGGGTCTCTATGGGTGTCTATCGGTGTCTATGGGTCTCTATGGGTCTGTATGGGGTCTCAATGTGTCTCTATGGGGTCTCTATGGGGTCCCTATGGGTCTCTATGGATCTCTATGGGGTCTCTATGGATCTCTATGGGTCTCTACAGGGTCCCTATGTGTCTATATGGGTCTCTATGGGTCTCTATGGGTCTCTATGGATCTCTATGGGTCTCTATGGGTCTCTATGGGTCCCTCTGGGTCTCTATGGGTCCCTCTGGGTCTCTATGGGTCTCTATGGGTCTCTATGCGTCTCTATGTGTCTCTATGCGTCTCTATGTGTCTCTATGGGTCCCTATGGGTCTCTATGGGGTCTCTATGGATCTCTATGGGGTCCCTATGGGTCTCTATGGGTCTCTATGTGTCCCTATGGGTCTCTATGGGTCTCTATGAATCTCTATGGGTCTTTATGGGTCTCTATGGGTCCCCATGGGGTCTCTATGGGGTCTCAATGTGTCTCTATGGGTCTCTTGGGTCTCTATGGGTCTCTATGGATCTCTATGGTTCCCTATAGGTCTCTATGGGTCCCTATGGGGTTTCTATGGGGTCTCAATGTGTCTCTATGGGTCTCTATGAGTGTCTATGGATCTCTATGGGCCTCTATGGGGTCCCTATGAGTCTATATGGGTCTCTATGGGTCTCTATGGGTCTCTATGGGTCTCTATGGGGTCTCTATGGATCTCTATGGGTCTCTATGGGGTCACTATGGGTCTCTATGGGTCTCTATGGTTCTCTATGGGTCTCTATGGGTCTCTATGGGTCCCTATGGTTCTCTATGGGTCTCTATGGGTCTCTATGGGTCCCTATGGATCTCTATGGGTCTCTATGGGTCTCTATGGGTCTCTATGGGTCTCTATGGGGTCTCTATGGGTCCCTATGG
>NW_015440471.1:0-1366 GCF_001577835.2 Coturnix japonica | reverse complement strand
CTATGGGTCTCTATTGGTCCCTATGGGGTCTCTATGGGGTCTCAATGTGTCTCTATGGGTCTCTATGGGTCTCTATGGGTGTCTTTGGATCTCTATGGGTCTCTATGGTGTTTCTATGGGTCTCTATGGGTCTCTATGGATCTCTATGGGTCTCTATGGGTCTCTATGGGTCTCTATTGATCTCTATGGGTCTCTATGGGGTCCCTATGGGTCCATATGGGTCTCTATCTGTCTCTATGTGTCCCTATGGGTCTCTATGGGTCTCTATGGGTCCCTATGTGTCTCTATGCGTCTCTATGGGTCTTTATGGGTCTCTATGGGTCTTTATGGGTCTCTTTGGGTCCCTATGGGTCTCTATGTGTCCCTATGGGTCTCTATGGGTCTCTATTGGTTCCAATGGGTCCCTATGGGTTCCTATGGGTCTCTATTGTTCTCTATGGTTCTCTATGGGGTCCCTATGGGTCCCTATGGGTCTCAATGGGTCTCTATGGGTCTCTGTGTGTCTCTATGGGGTCTCTATGGGTTCCTATGTATCTCAATGGGTCTCTATGGGTCCCTATGAGTCCCTATGTGTCTCTATGGGTCTCTATGGGTCTCTATGCATCTCTATGGGTCTTTATGGGTCTCTTTGGGTCCCTATGGGTCTCTATGTGTCCCTATGGGTCTCTGTGGGTCTCTATGGGTTCCAATGGGTCCCTATGGGTTCCTATGGGTCTCTATGGTTCTCTATGGTTCTCTATGGGGTCCCTATGGGTCCCTATGGGTCTCAATGGGTCTCTATGGGTCTCTATGTGTCTCTATGGGGTCTCTATGGGTCCCTATGTATCTCAATGGGTCTCTATGGGTCCCTATGAGTCCCTATAGTGTCTCTATGGGGTCTCAATGGGTCTCTATGGGTCTCAATGAGTCTCTATGGGGTTCCTGTGTGTCTCTATTGGTCTCTATGGGTTCCTATGGGTCTCTATGGGTCCCTATGGGGTCCCTATGGGTCCCTATGGGTCTCAGTGTGTCTCTATGGGGTCTTAGCCCTGCCCCCTCGCTCTCTAACCCCGCCCCCATTCGCCGCAGCTGCTGTCAATCAATCACCCATAGCCCCGCACCTTCACGCTCTAACCCCTCCCCCATTCGCCGCAACTGCTGTCAATCACCCGCCGCGCTCTGGGGCTCCCCCTATGGGTCCCAAAGGGTATCAATGTGTCCCTATGGGGTCCCTGTGGGTCCCTATGGGTCCCTATGGGTCTATATGGGTCTCTATGGGTCCCTATGGATCCCTATGGGTCTCTATGGGTCTCTATGGGTTCCAATGGGTCTCTATGGGTCTCTGTGGGTCTCTATGGGGTCCCTATGGGTCTCTATGGGTCTCTAT
>NW_015440470.1:6283-7321 GCF_001577835.2 Coturnix japonica | reverse complement strand
ACCCCATAGGACCCCAATAGACCCCATAGGACCCCACTAGACCCCATAGGACCCCAATAGACCCCATAGGACCCCAATAGACCCCATAGGACCCCAATAGACCCCATAGGACCCCAATAGACCCCATAGGACCCCAATAGACCCCATAGGACCCACCAGGAACATGTTTAGGGTCCTGCCCATGACGTCCCCATAGAGTTTCATGGCGTCCCCAATAGCCCCCGTAGGACCCCAATAGACCCCATAGGACCCCAATAGACCCCATAGGACCCCAATAGACCCCATAGGACCCCATAAGACCCCATAGGACCCCATAAGACCCCAATAGGACCCCAATAGACCCCATAGGACCCCACTAGACCCCATAGGACCCCATAGGACCCCAATAGACCCCATAGGACCCAATAGACCCCATAGGACCCCATAGGACCCACGAGGAACATGTTTAGGGTCCTGCCCATGACGTCCCCATAGAGTTTCATGGCGTCCCCAATAGACCCCATAGGACCCCAATAGACCCCAATAGACCCCATAGGACCCCAATAGACCCCAATAGACCCCATAGGACCCCAATAGACCCCATAGGACCCCAATAGACCCCAATAGACCCCATAGGACCCCAATAGACCCCATAGGACCCCAATAGACCCCACAGGACCCTAATAGACCCCATAGGACCCCATAAGACCACAATAGGACCCCAATAGACCCCAATAGGACCCCAATAGACCCCATAGGACCCCATAAGACCACAATAGGACCCCAATAGAACCCAATAGGACCCCAATAGACCCCGATAGACCCCATAGGACCCCAATAGACCCCAATAGACCCCATAGGACCCCATAGGACCCCAATAGACCCCATAGGACCCCAATAGACCCCATAGGACCCCACTAGACCCCATAGAACCCCAATAGACCCCAATAGACCCCATAGGACCCCAATAGACCCCATAGGACCCCAATAGACCCCCATAGGACCCCAATAGACCCCATAGGACCCCAATAGACCCCAATAGACCCCATAGGACCCCAA
>NW_015440470.1:0-1661 GCF_001577835.2 Coturnix japonica | reverse complement strand
TCTATAGAGTGACTTCAGGGTCACTTCCGGGTCTATAGCGTGACTTCAGGGTCACTTCCGGGTCTATGGGGGTGGGTTCAGCGTCACTTCCGGGTCTATGGGGTGGGTTCAGTGTCACTTCCGGGTCTATGGGGTCACTTCCGGGTCTATGGGGGTGGGTTCAGTGTCACTTCCGGGTCTATGGGGGTGACTTCAGNAGTGTCACTTCCGGGTCTATGGGGGTGACTTCAGGGTCACTTCCGGGTCTATGGGGGTGGGTTCAGGGTCACTTCCGGGTCTATGGGTCACTTCCGGGTCTATGGGGTGGGTTCATGGTCACTTCCGGGTCTATGGGGTTAGTTCGGGTCACTTCCGGGTCTATGGGGTCACTTCCGGGTCTATGGGGTGGGTTCAGCGTCACTTCCGGGTCTATGGGGGTGGATTGAGGGTCACTTCCGGGTCTATGGGGTGGGTTCAGTGTCACTTCCGGGTCTATGGGGTTAGTTCGGGTCACTTCCGGGTCTATGGGGTCACTTCCGGGTCTATAGAGTGACTTCAGGGTCACTTCCGGGTCTATGGGGTGAGTTCAGGGTCACTTCCGGGTCTATGGGGGTGGATTGAGGTTCACTTCCGGGTCTACGGGGGTGGGTTCTGCGTCACTTCCGGGTCTATGGGTCACTTCCGGGTCTATGGGGTGGGTTCAGGGTCACTTCCGGGTCTATGGGGTGGGTTCAGCGTCACTTCCGGGTCTATGGGGTCACTTCCGGGTCTATGGGGTGGGTTCAGTGTCACTTCCGGGTCTATGGGGGTGGATTGAGGGTCACTTCCGGGTCTATGGGGTCACTTCCGGGTCTATGGGGTGGGTTCAGCGTCACTTCCGGGTCTATGGGGTCACTTCCGGGTCTACGGGGGTGGGTTCAGGGTCACTTCCGGGTCTATGGGGTCACTTCCGGGTCTATAGGGCGGGTTCAGAATCACTTCCGGGTCTATGGGGGTGGATTGAGGGTCACTTCCGGGTCTATGGGGTCACTTCCGGGTCTATGGGGTGGGTTCAGAGTCACTTCCGGGTCTATGGGGTCACTTCCGGGTCTATAGGGTGGGTTCAGGGTCACTTCCGGGTCTATGGGGGTGGATTGAGGGTCACTTCCGGGTCTATGGGGTCACTTCCGGGTCTATGGGGGTGGGTTCAGTGTCACTTCCGGGTCTATGGGGTGGGTTCAGGGTCACTTCCGGGTCTATGGGGGAGGGTTCAGGGTCACTTCCGGGTCTATGGGGTCACTTCCGGGTCTATGGGGTGACTTCAGTGTCACTTCCGGGTCTATGGGGGTGGATTGAGGGTCACTTCCGGGTCTATGGGGTCACTTCCGGGTCTATGGGGGTTAGTTCAAGGTCACTTCCGGGTCTATGGGGTCACTTCCGGGTCTATGGGGTGGGTTCATGGCTACTTCCGGGTGTATGGGGGTGTGTAATGGCTTCATTTCCGGGTTATATGTCACTGACCCGGATGTCCCCTCGCTGTGCCGCGTGCGGGACGATGATGGGCGCCTCCAGCTCCGCGCCGCCCAACAGCGCCCCCCGGTGACCGAGAGTGAAAACGGTGTTACGGGAACAGAGGGACGGCTTCGAGAAAAAGCCTATGGGGGGTGTTAAGGGGTAATGGGCTCATATAGGGGTATATGGGG
>NW_015440469.1:6287-7328 GCF_001577835.2 Coturnix japonica | reverse complement strand
GCCCCATAGCGACCCCCAGCCCCATAGCGACACCCAGCCCCATAGCGACCCCCAGCCCCATAGCGACTCTGAGCCCCATAGCGACTCTGAGCCCCATAGCAACCCCCAGCCCCATAGCGACCCCCAGCCCCATAGCGACTCCCACCCCACAAGTGACTCCCAGCCCCATAGCGAGACCCATAAGTGACTCTAAGCCCTATAAGTGACTCCTCAGCCCTATAAGTGAACCCTCTGCCCCATAAGTGAACCCTCTGCCCTATAAGTGAACCCTCTGCCCCATAGAGAGACCCACAAGTGGTCCCTCTGCCCCATAAGTGACCCCTCTGCCCCACAAGTGACCCCTCAGCCCCATAGTGAGACCCACATGTGGTCTCTCAGCCCCATAAGTGACCCCTCTGCCCCATAAGTGACCCCTCTGCCCCACAAGTGACCCCTCAGCCCCATAGTGAGACCCATAAGTGACCCCTCTGCCCCATAAGTGACCCCTCTGCCCCATAAGTGACCCCTCTGCCCCATAAGTGACTCCTCTGCCCCATAAGTGACCCCTCTGCCCCATAAGTGACTCCTGTACCCTACAAGTGACTCCTCTGCCCCATTGGGAGACCCATAAGTGACTCTCAGCCCCATAGTGAGACCCACAAGTGGTCTCTCAGCCCCATAAGTGACTCCTCTGCCCCACAAGTGCCCCCCCAGCTGAGCCCTGTGGGGCTGCCCCACACTCCGCCCCACAAGTGCCTCCAGCCCCACAGAAATAAAGGTGCTCTCAATGGATACAGGCCCCATTGATGGGGGGGGAGGAAGTGGGGAGGGGTGGGTGGGGTCTCTATGGGTCTCTATGGGTCCCTATGGGTCCCTATGGGTCTCTATGGGTCTCTATGGGTCTCTATGTGTCTCTATGTGTCCCTATGTGTCTCTATGGGTCTCTATGGGTCTCTATGGGTCCCTATGGGTCCCTATGTGTCTCTATGGGTCCCTATGGGTCTCTATGGGTCCCTATGGGTCCCTATGGGGTCTCTATGGGTCCCTATGTGTCTCTATGGG
>NW_015440469.1:4112-5872 GCF_001577835.2 Coturnix japonica | reverse complement strand
CTATGGGGTCCCTATGGGTCTCTATGTGTCCCTATGTGTCCCTATGTGTCCCTATGTGTCCCTATGGGTCTCTATGGGGTCCCTATGGGTCTCTATGGGGTCCCTATGGGTCTCTATGGGTCCCTATGGGTCTCTATGTGTCCCTATGTGTCCCTATGGGTCTCTATGGGGTCCCTATGGGTCTCTGTTGGTCCCTATGGGTCTCTATGGGTCCTAATGTCCCCCTATGGGTCTCTATGGGTCCCTATGGGGTCCCTATGGGTCCCTATGGGTCCCTATGGGTCCCTATGGGTCGCTATGGGGTCTCTATGGGTCCTTATGTTCCCCTATAGGGTCCCTATGTGTCTCTATGGGTCCCTATGGGTCCCTATTGGCCTCTATGGGTCTCTATGTGTCCTTATGGGTCCCTATGGGTCCCTATGTGTCTCTATGGGGTCCCTATGGGTCTCTATTGGTCCCTATGTGTCTCTATGGGTCCTAATGTCCCCCTATGGGTCTCTATGGGGTCTCTATGTGTCTCTATGGGTCTCTATGGGTCTCTAAGGGTCCCTATGGGTTTCTATGGGTCCCTATGGGTCTCTATGTGTCTCTGTGGGTCCCTATGGTTCTCTATGGCCCCATAGATCTCTGTACCCGGT
This sequence comes from Coturnix japonica, assembly GCF_001577835.2. NCBI lineage: Eukaryota > Metazoa > Chordata > Aves > Galliformes > Phasianidae > Coturnix > Coturnix japonica. The sequence goes on along the minus strand of NW_015440469.1, from coordinate 5,234 downwards.
CTCCCCTCATCAATATTCAATTGACAGTAATCAATATTAATGAATCTATCAATATTTATGAGCTGCTTCTCGCGGTCCTCATTAATATTCATAAGCGACCGCAGCGGTTCCATTGTGGTGAATGAAAGGGGGGGGGGAGCAGTATTTTTCTGCCCCAAAATGGCCGAAAAAGCCGCTTTTTTAACAAAAAAAAGACTCAAATAGGTCAGAAAATGATAAAAAATGCATTTCTGGAGGAATTTGGGCCCAAAATGGACCAAAATCGGCGGATTTTACCTCAAAAATGGGCGAGATTTTCCCCTTCAGCGCCGCGCAGTTGAGGCGATCCGAGGGGACAAAATGGCGGCGGCAAGATGGCGGCCACGGCGAGGAGCGGGAAAATGGGGTAAAAAAGGGCAAAATTGGGGCTTTTTTGTGGTAAAAATGGTGGTTTTTGGACAGTTTGGGGTGTGGGGAGGGAAATTTGGGGGAAAAAAGTGGAAATTCGGGGTTTTTACGTGAAATTTTGAGGTTTTTAGGGGGTAAAATGGGGGTGGTGGAGAGGTTACCTCAGGGAGGGGGACGGGGGAAAATTGGGGTAAAAATGGGCAAAATTGGGGTTTTTTGTGGTAAAAATGGTGGTTTTTGGATATTTTGGGGTGTGGGAGATTAATTTTGGGGAGAAAAAGTGAAATTTTTGGGTTTTTAGGTGAAATTTTGGGGTTTTTAGGTGGGAAAATGGGGTTAAAAAGGGGTAAAATGGGGGTGGTGGAGAGGTTACCTCAGGGAGGGGGACTGAGGAAAATTGGGGTAAAAAAGGGCAAAATTGGGACATTTTGTGGTAAAAATGGTGGTTTTTGGACATTTTGGGGTGTGGGAGATTAAATTTTGGGGGGGAAAAGTGAAATTTTGGGGTTTTTAGGTGAAATCTTGGGGTTTTTAGGTGAAATTTTGGGGTTTTTAGGGGGAAAAAAAGGGGTAAAATGGGGGTGGTGGAGAGGTTACCTCAGGGGGGAAGAGAGGGGAAAATTGGGCTAAAAAAGGGTAAAATTGGGTTTTTTTGTGGTAAAAATGGTGGTTTTTGGATATTTTGGGGTGGGGGAGATTAAATTTGGGGGGAAAAAGTGGAAATTTGGGGTTTTT
>NW_015440469.1:2214-3467 GCF_001577835.2 Coturnix japonica | reverse complement strand
GGTTTTCGGGGTTACCTCAGGGGGAGAGGTGGTACCTGAGGGGGGAAAATGGGGTAAAAATGAGCAAAATTGGGGCTTTTTTGTGGTAAAAATGGTGGTTTTTGGATATTTTGGGGTGGGGGAGATTAAAATTTGGGGGGAAAAAGTGAAATTTTGGGTTTTTTAGGTGAAATTTTGGGTTTTTAGGTGGGAAAATGGGGTAAAAAGGGGTAAAATGGGGGTGGTGGAGAGGTTACCTCAGAGGGACGATGGGGGAAAATTGGGGTAAAAAAGGGCAAAATTGGGGCTTTTTTGTGGTAAAAATGGTGGTTTTTGGACATTTTGGGGTGGGGGAGATTACAATTTGGGGGGAAAAAGTGAAATTTTGGGTTTTTAGGTGAAAATTTGGGGTTTTTAGGTGAAAATTTGGGGTTTTTAGGGGGAAAAATGGGGTAAAATGGGGGTGGTGGAGAGGTTACCTCAGAGGGACGATGGGGGAAAATTGGGGTAAAAAAGGGCAAAATTGGGGTTTTTTGAGGTAAAAATGGTGGTTTTTGGACATTTTTGGGGTGTGGGGAGGGGAAATTTGGGGGAAAAAAGTGGAAATTTGGGGTTTTTAGGTGAAATTTTGGGGTTTTTAGGTGGGAAAATGGGGTAAAAAAGGGGTAAAATGGGGGTGGTGGAGAGGTTACCTCAGGGGGGACGATGAGGGGAAATTTGGGGTAAAAATGGGCAAAATTGGGACATTTTGTGGTAAAAATGGTGGTTTTTGGACAGTTTGGGGTGTGGGGAGGGGAAATTTGGGGGGAAAAAGTGGAAATTTGGGGTTTTTAGGTGAAATTTTGGGGTTTTTAGGTGGAAAAATGGGGTTAAAAAGGGGTAAAATGGGGGTGGTGGAGAGGTTACCTCAGGGGGGATGAGAGGGGAAAATTGGGGTAAAAAAGGGCAAAATTGGGGTTTTTTGAGGTAAAAATGGTGGTTTTTGGACATTTTGGGGTGTGGGGAGGGGAAAATTGGGGTAACAAAGTGGAAATTTGGGGTTTTTAGGTGAAATTTGGGGTTTTTAGGGGGTAAAATGGGGTTAAAAAGGGGTAAAATGGGGGTGGTGGAGAGGTTACCTCAGGGAGGGGGACGGGGGAAAATTGGGGTAAAAATGGGCAAAATTGGGGCTTTTTTGTGGTAAAAATGGTGGTTTTTGGATATTTTCGGGTGTGGGGAGGGGAAATTTGGGGTAAAAAAGTGGAAATTTGGGGTTTTTAGGTGAAAATTTGGGG
>NW_015440469.1:0-1979 GCF_001577835.2 Coturnix japonica | reverse complement strand
TGGTGGTTTTTGGATATTTTGGGGTGTGGGGAGGGGAAATTTGGGGCAAAAAAAGTGAAATTTTGGGGTTTTTAGGTGAAAATTTGGGGTTTTTAGGTGAAAATTTGGGGTTTTTAGGGGGAAAAAAAGTGGTAAAATGGGGGTGGTGGAGAGGTTACCTCAGGGGGGAAGAGAGGGGAAAATTGGGGTAAAAAAGGACAAAATTGGGATGTTTTGAGGTAAAAATGGCGGTTTTTGGACATTTTGGGGTGTGGGGAGGGGAAATTTGGGGGAAAAAAGTGGAAATTTGGGGTTTTTTAGGTGAAAATTTGGCGTTTTTAGGGGGAAAAATGATGGAAAAATGGGTGGTTTCGGGGTTACCTCAGGGGGAGAGGTGGTACCTGAGGGGGCAAAATGGGGTAAAAATGAGCAAAATTGGGACATTTTGTGGTAAAAATGGTGGTTTTTGGACATTTTGGGGTGGGGGAGACTAAAATTTGGGGGGAAAAAGTGGAAATTTGGGGTTTTTAGGTGAAAATTTGGCGTTTTTAGGTGGGAAAATGGGGTAAAAAAGGGGTAAAATGGGGGTGGGGGAGAGGTTACCTCAGAGGGGACGATGGGGGAAAATTGGGGTAAAAAAGGGCAAAATTGGGGTTTTTTGAGGTAAAAATGGTGGTTTTTGGATATTTTCGGGCGTGGGGAGGGGAAATTTGGGGGTAAAAAGTGGAAATTTGGGGTTTTTAGGTGAAAATTTGGGGTTTTTAGTGGGAAAAAGGGGGTAAAATGGGCGTGGTGGAGAGGTTACCTCAGGGGGGATGAGAGGGGAAAATTGGGGTAAAAAAGGGCAAAATTGGGGCTTTTTTGTGGTAAAAATGGTGGGTTTTGGATATTTTGGGGTGGGGGAGACTAAAATTTGGGGGGAAAAAGTGGAAATTTGGGGTTTTTAGGTGAAATTTTGGGGTTTTTAGGGGGAAAAAAGGGGGTAAAATGGGGGTGGTGGAGAGGTTACCTCAGAGGGACGATGGGGGAAAATTGGGGTAAAAATGGGCAAAATTGGGACATTTTGTGGTAAAAATGGTGGTTTTTGGATATTTTGGGGTTTGGGGAGGGGAAATTTGGGGGAAAAAGTGGAAATTTGGGGTTTTTAGGTGAAATTTTGGGGTTTTTAGGGGGAAAAATGGGGTAAAAAAGGGGTAAAATGGGGGTGGTGGAGAGGTTACCTCAGGGGGGATGAGAGGGGAAAATTGGGGTAAAAATGGGCCAAATTGGGACATTTTGTCGTAAAAATAGTGTTTTTTGGATATTTTGGGGTGGGAGAGATTAAAATTTGGGGGAAAAAGTGAAATTTTGGGTTTTTTAGGTGAAAATTTGGGGTTTTTAGGGGGAAAAATGGGGTAAAAAAGGGGTAAAATGGGAGTGGTGGAGAGGTTACCTCAGGGGGACGATGGGGGAAAATTGGGGTAAAAAGGGGCAAAATTGGGATATTTTGTGGTAAAAATGGTGGTTTTTGGATATTTTGGGGTGTGGGGAGGGGAAATTTGGGGGGAAAAAGTGAAAATTTGGGGTTTAATGGGGAAAAATGGGATAAAAAAGGACAAAATTGGGGTAATTAGGAGTAAAAATGGTGGGTTTTGGCTGTTGGCCTAAAATGGCCAATTTTGGGGTTTGGGGTGAAAAATGGGTCAAAAATGGCCAATTTTGGGGTGAAAAATGACAATTTTGGGGGTTTTTGGGTGAAAAATGTCAAATTTTGGGGTTTTGGGGTGAAAAATGGGGCAAAAATGGCCAATTTTGGGGTTTTAGTGATAAAAATGGTCGGTTTTGGGGTGAAAATGACAAATTTTGGGGCTTTTTGGGAGAAAAATGGGGTGGAAAATGGCAAATTTTGGGGTTTTGGGGTGCAAAATGGGGCAAAAATGGTCAATTTTGGGTGTTTTTGGGTGAAAAATGGGTCAAAAAAGGTCAATTTTGGGGTGAAAAATGTCAATTTTGGGGGATTT